>NW_025971536.1:0-10569 GCF_021869965.1 Rhincodon typus
CTCGGATTCTCCAGCATCTGCAGTTCCTACTATCTCAGATTTAAATTAAATTTTTTTTTAGTCTCTAAGCACCTGGTTTAAATTAATTGGCTGATTCAAACTGGTTGCCTTAATAACAAAACAAGACTACTGCCTGGGTTGCTAACCATATAGCCTTTTGATACAAATGTTTCAATTTCAGGAACTCTGTGCCTGCTGCTGCTCACAGACATTTTTTAAATCTCCAAGATTAGAAAAAGTACATCATCTTTTTCGTCCCCCCATCATTTTACAAACAAATTCTAATGTCCTGCCTTCCAATCAACAAGCATTCTATGCAACTTCACAACACCTCCCCCGTAAGTAAAAAGTGAACTATAATGATTTTCTTGCTTTTCTGATGAAGGGTCTAGGCCTGAAACGTCAGCCTCTCTGCTCCTATGATGCTGCTTGGCCTGCTGTGTTCATCCAGCCTTGCACCTTGTTGTCTATAATGATGAAAAGATGGTTCCTTTATTTTGTCTAAATCTAAACCCCATTATTACTAGATACATAGGTCATTAATCTCGAGTTACACATTTCATGCTAATTTATTATACATATAAAAAAAATTGAACACTACCGTTTCTATCTTATATACACATTTTCCTTTTACAACCACAAAAATGCATCCATAATAACATTTTCATGACCTGCAACATGTACATTCTGTAAATTAAATGCTTGTAAGACAAGAGTCCAATGAAATAGTCTGGTGTTCCTATCTTTAAATCTTTCCAAAAATGTCAGAGGGTTGCGATCAGTGTGTACAACTGTCTCTGATATATTGTTTGCAAGATAAACATTAAAATGTTGCAAAACTAGTAAAAAATTCAATAATTGTTTTTCAGTGGTTGAATATTTTCTCTGATGGATATTGAGTTTCTTTGAAAAATAACCAATTGGCCTTTAAATTCCACAAACATCCTTCTGTAACAACACAGCTCCAACCCCTACATCTCTTGTGTTGACAGCAACTTTAAAGGGTTTCAATAAATTTGGCATGGCTAAAACTGGTGTAGTGGTTAATACTGCTTTTAAATTCTCAAATGCCTCCTGGCATTGCTCTGTCCACTGGAATTTTGTGTTCTTCTTTAAGAAATCTGCCAACGGTGCCACCACGCTACTAAAGTTTGGTACAAACCTCCTGTAGAATCTGCTCAGTCCCAGAAATTGTGCCAGCTTTTTCTTCGAAGACGGTCATGGAAATTCCTCGATGGCCTTCATTTTCATGTTCCTTGGTGTCATCTGTCTGCGTTTGATGTTACGTCCGAAGAACGTCACTTCTGCCTTCGCAAATTCTTCTTTTGCCAAATTTATGACCAACTTTGCCTTCCATAGTCTCTCAAAGAGCTCAGCCAAATGCACCATTTGATCTGTCCATGAATGGCTAAAGATCACTATGTCATCTATATAGATGGCACAATTAGTCAATCATGCCATAACTCTGTTCATTTGCCCTTGAAATGTGGCTGGTGCATTCTTCATTTCAAAGGGCATTACTTTAAATTGATACAGCCTATTTGAGGATACAAATGCAGAAACTTCTTTCACTCTCTCCAACAAAGGTACTTGCCAGTAATCATGAAATAAGTTCAACTTTGTGATGTAAGTGGTTTTTCTTACATTTTCCACACTGTCCTCCAGCCTTGGAATTGGGTGAGTCTGATTTAGTCACAGCATTGACCTTCCAATAATCTATGCAGAATCATTGAGTACCATCAGGTTTGTGAACCAACACAGTTGATAAACTCCACTCGCTTCAATTCATTTCGATGATGTCTTCTTGGGGCATCGCATCCACTTCCTTCTGTACCTGTGTTGCTTTGAGAGGATTAAGCCTGTAGAGGTGTTGTTTTATTGGAACCGCATGCCCTACATCAACCTCATGTACTATGGTATTAGTTCTCCCCATTCTATTTCTTCATATGTCCTCATAGAGCTGTAACAAGCCTTTCAATTCAGTTCTGTGTTCCTGAGACAGATTTCTTACGACCCAATTCCATTCTTTAAGGACTTGCTCATTATTCAATTTATTCTGAGGCACATGAAAATCCAAATCTACTGGATTTGATTCCTTACTCTGAGTGGCAGTACCTAACCATAATCTATTTCTCTGGTTCCCCTTCCCTGTCATAATAAGATTTCATCATATTTTGATGACATACCCAATAAATTTTTTCCTATTTGGCATCATTACCAGATAATTCATCTGACTTAATTTCTTTTCCATCGGAAAGGGACCACTAAACCTTGCTTTGAAGGGATCTCCTACTACTGGTAACAACACCAATACTTTATCTCCACGGGCAAACGTACAAATTTTAGATTACTTATCTCCTTCTTGTTTCATTCGGTGCTTTATTACCTTCAAATGTTGTCTAGCTAATTCACTTACTCTGTTTAATCTTTGTCTCACCTCAGATACAAACTCCAACTGTGAGATCTCTCACTTCAGACCTTTCAACGTTTCCTTAATTCATTTTAAAGGTCCTCTTCATGTCTGAATATAATTCAAATGAAGTAAACTGTGTTGATTCATTAGGAGCATCTCTAATAGCAAATAATGTAAATGGGAAAACTTTATCCTAATCATTTGGTTAATCCTGGCAATAAGCCCTCAGTCTGGTCTTTAAGGTGTGATGTCACCTTTCCAATGGTCCCTGGGATTCAGGATGGTACGCACTTGATTTAAAGTGCTGGATGCCTAAACTATCCATGACCTCCTTAAATAATTTGGCAGTAAAATTGGATCCTTGATCTGACTGAATCTCCCTAGGTAGTCCATAATGGGTAAAGAAAGCAAGCAACTTTTCTACAACTTTTTTTGCCTTGACATTCCATAATGGAATTGCCTCCAAAAATCTGGTAGACACATCTATTATGTTTAGCAAATGCTGGTTCCCACTTTTGGTTTTAGGGAGGGGACCTACACAATCAATGATAACCCGTGTGATGGGAATTGGCATCAAAGGTGCAGGTTTTATTACTGCCTGTGGCTTTCCTATCATCTGACACGTATGACAGGTATGGCAAAATGCAACCACACCTTTATGTAATCCAGGCCAATAGAAATACTCCTATATCTTATCCTGAGTCTTCCTCACTCCTAGGTGATCTCCTACAGGTAATTCATGTTCTACCCACAACGCTTCCTGTCTGTATTCTACCGGCAACACAATCCGGTGAACTTCCGCCCAATTCTCCTCTGCACTTACCTGCCAAGGTCTCCACCTACGCCTCAGGATTCTATCCTTAAGGTAAAAACATTCTGGGATACATTATGATTCCTTTTCTGAGCAGGCTTCATGATGTAAATCTTTTATTGCCTCATCTTTTTGTTGTAATTCCATTAATCTTTCAGAACTAAACACCTCTGCCTGATCCTCTAACTGCACACTACTGCTACTAAGCACTGGTGGTGGAGGACGTAGATATTTGTGGATGTGGTTCCAATCAAGCAAGCTGCTTTGCCCTGGATGGTGTCAAGTTTCTTGAGTGTTGTTGATTGTCATATTTACAGCAATTACATGAGCCAATCACCTCAGAAATACAACAGGGTTCAATACTGCTTATTCATGAAGTTAATAGAAACACTTGAGGTTCAATGTCAAGTCCAACATCCTGTCTGGTTAGTACCCTAACCTCTCAAAACCTCAGAATTCAATAATTCAGAAACTGAAAGAAGATGATGAAGGCTTTGGGAGACCAGCTGAATTAAGAATGTGGGCTGATCACTGATCATCTCACCACTTCACTTATGCCATAGGCCAACATGGGTCACCTTTCCTGGGAAGCTGCCTGGAGTGGCCCAGTAAGTATGTAGAACTCAGCAACCTGATGCCAAAATTATTTCCTTTCAACCCCAAATTGCAACAGCACGTTCCCGAAGGAAATGAACAACAGTTGCTTTCCCATCACAGCTTCCTTGGTGACAGTGTTCACTGGAGTTCAGATCCCGGGTGTGAATGAAGGATCTGACAGGGCGTGTCCTTCTCTACACCAGCCAAACTCTTGGTGTTTGTTTGAAAGTATCAGCAGCAATGAGGCTTTTCTCAGGTGGACATGAGCTTCCCCTTATGACACTAAATTACAAGCAAAATACTTTGGATGTTGGAGATCTGAAATAAAAACAGAAAATGTTGGAGTAACACAGCAGATCTGCCAGCATCTGCAGAGATAGAAACAGAGTCATTTCAAGTCCCATTTGATTCTACTTCAAAACTGAAGAGAGAGAGAAATGTGCTTAGGTTAGTTTTGTTGATGAAGGTGGAGGGCAAGTACAGCAGAGTAGAGCTAAAAGTCAAAGGATGAGGGAGATTAGAGAGCAAAGATAGAACAAAAGGCAGAGGGACTGTCTTGGGTGTAGAGACATGACAAGCCATTAATCCAATGTGCTCCTGCTCCTGTTCCCTTTATGGATAGCTTCTGGACTTTAAGATGTTACAAAGAATACAATTACACAGACACGGGGCCAAGCTGAAGGCATGGCTGTGAATGATGTTGCGAACAAAAGTGGATATGTAAAGAGTAACTCAGGGCTGTGCACTGGACCCAAACATCTTGTTCAATGACCTTCTCTCCTTTATAGGGTCAGAAGCAGGGTGTTTGCTGATGATTGCACAATATTCAGCCCCATTTAGAAGGAAGTGGTGACATAATGATAATGTCACCAATCTGCTAATCCAGAACCCGAGGCTAATGTTCTGAGAATATGGATTCAAACTACATCATAGCAGCTGGTGAAATTTGAAACTAATAAATATATAAAATAAAAAACTAGACTAATGGTGACATGTAACCAATGTTGATTGCTGTATAAACCCATCTGGTTCATTAATGTCCTTTATGGAAGGAAATCTGCCATCCTTATCTGGTCTGGCCTACATATGACTCTAAACCCACAACAATGTGGTTTGAACCTTAACTGCTCTCTGGACAGTTAGAGTAGGCAATAAATGCTGGCCTAGACAACAATGCAACATCACTTGAATGATTTTTTTTTAAAATTGCGATACCTTAAACACTGAAGTAGTCCTTGTTCACTCACAGTAAGACCTGGGCAACATTCAGGTCTGGGCTGACAAGCAGCAAGTAACAGTTGTGCTACACAAGTGACAGGCATTGACCATCTCTCTAAGAGCAGAGAATCTGACCATCACCCTTTGACATTCAATGGCATTGCCATCACTGAATCCCCCACTATCAACATCTTAGGGTTAAAAGTCATCAGAGTTGGAACTGAACTAGCCATATAAATAGAATAGGTCAGAGATTGGGAATTCTGTGGCAAGTAACTCATCTTCATCCACAACAAAGTCTGTTCATGATCACCAAAGCACAACTCAGGAGTGTGATGGAATACTCTCAACTTGCCTGGATAAATTTAACTCCAAAAACTCTAAAGGAACTTGACACCATCCAGGACACAGCAGCCCATTTGACTGGTACAATATTGCTACCTTAAGTATTCACTCCCTCCACACCAACATACAGTGGCAGCAATGTGTACCATCCTCAAAGTGTACTGCAGTTACTTACGAAGGCTGAACAGCACATTCCCCTACCGTCTAAAAGGACAAGGGCAGCAGAGACACATATATCCTGACTTAGAACTATATTACTCCTCCTCATTGTTACTGGGGTAAGATCCTAGAGCTTCCTCTCTAGCAATACTGTGTATGTCCTTATACCACATGTACTGTACTGGATCGAAAAGGTGCTCACTACCACCTTCTCATGAGCTTTTGAGGATGGTCAACAATTGCTGGCCGAGCCAGTGATGCTGTGAAAGAATAAAAAATGGTAACTCTTTTGAAAAGTAGAGCAGAAAATCACTGGTAGACTAGATTTCCTGAGATATAATCTATGTGTCAAGGTGCCCTGGTCCGAGATTACAATTGAAGTATCACCAGGAGGATTTTTAGGCAGGATATGGAAACCAACCAATGGCAAAGTCAGAAATCTCACCATTTGTCAACAAGAACCAAAGGGTGTTGTCTTAAGTAATTAGCATTTTTCAACAATAGGATTTTACCGTTTACTTTTTGATGGATAAAAATAGCTTCGTTTTGTGAAATGACCTTGAATAAATCTGCATCTGGTTTCCTGAGCAGGTACATTCAGTAATAGACCTGCCAAACACAGCAGAATTAAAATAATGCCCGGGGGTGCGCATAACCAAAATTGAATTGTTCCCTCATGCTCGTTTGTAACATCTGAAGCAGGTAGGACTTAAATCCAGACCTCCTAGCCCAGAGATAGGGACAATATCACAAAGACCTCTGCTCCTATGTATAAGTATTTTATAATTGAGGTGGGGCTGTGAACCTATACTGACCGGGTCTGCAGGTAGTAAGTATGCTACCACTGCACATAAGTAACCCTCACCTCCGTAGCTGCAATTAGGCACCTACCTATCCAGTAATGAAGCATTCAGTTTGCTTGTTCTTCAGTGGGTTTACACATTAAATTCCCTTAATCTGCTGGTTCAATGCTCAGCCTGTGCCAACAAAGTTAATCACTTTTCTACTTTATTAAAACATTTCACTAGCTGCCTTTCAGGAGACAAGTTAAAATGAGGCTTAATCTGTCCTCTTAGATAGAAGAACTCAGTGGCACAACTTTTATGATTTACGATCAAATAAATAAGTGATATCACCTTGTATTGAATAAAATAGGAAACATACAAGGGATAGATGTTGAATTTGCTTTTAATTAATTTCCAATATCTGCCAAGATAAAGCAAAACAACTCTGGCACATTGCTCACTCTACTGTTTTACCTAATAATCATTAGGCTGCTGACGTTATAATCATAGATGACTAACTCTTGATTCCAGGACCTATATATAGTACAGAATGATGTAAAGTCACACTGTGACTGCCGTACAAGTATATGAAGATTGCAGGGTGCACAGAGGCACCATAGAGTATAATTTATTCAGATCTGCTCAACGTATGACCAGAAGTTCATCTCTAATGTTAGTGGAAATGAAAGCAAGACAATAAAAGAGAGGAAAACGTGGGGCATCCCTGCTTTGCATAGAATGCACATTCTCCTAAAAACTGCTTGTTGTCCATTCGCTCTGAGCCTCTATATCAAGGATTACTCTTGGATCATTAAAACTAGATGTTGGCAGAATTAGGTGATAACTCTTAGGTTGCACTAGCTGAGGGAAAAGGAAGGAATGAAGGCAGGAATAAAGAGACAAAAAGTGAGGGAATGAGAACAAGTGGAGAAAGAAAGATAGGAAGAAAGGAAGAAAGATCAAAAGATTGAAACAGAGAAAAGGAAGAAGGAAGGAAAGGAAGAGAGAGGCTTCTCAAAGCGACTGCTTCAAATCACATCCAGAATGCTGTTTGTTCCTGCACTTTCGAATGCTTAGGCTCAAATTCACAGGGGTGGGGGAGTCCAAAACTATGGGCCACAGTCTAAGAATAAGGGGTAAGCCATTCAAGACTGAGATAAGGAAGAATTTCTTCACTCAGAGAGTTGTGAACCCGTGGAATTCTCTACCATAGAAAGCTTTTGGGGCCAGTTTGTTAGATATATTCAAGAGGCAGCTGGATGTGGTGCTTGTGACTAAAGGGATTAAGGGGTTTGGAGAGAAAGCGAGAGTGGGATATTGAGATTGTACGATCAGCCACAATCATATTGAATGGTGGTGCAGGTTCAAAGGGCCAAATGGCCTTCTCCTGCACCTAGTTTCTATGTTTCAATGTATTTTTAATTTAGACCAAGGCTTCCTCCTCCAGTGAGTTGTTCAACTGTCCACCGCCATTCACAACTAAATGTCACAAAGCTCAAATCTGAACCTTTGTTTATGAGATCACTTAGCCTTGTCTATTGCAATCACATTAAAAATAAGCGATCTCCTGTTTAAACAGAAATTAGGGAAAAAAATTCCCAGAGGATTGCAAATCTGTGTGGCTTCCTTCCCCGAGTGTGGTGAATGCAGAGTCATTGATTGTGACGATGTACATTTAGAACTTCAAAAACTTCATGGATTGAAAGCATCAGCAATAACTCTGTTTGGAACAACTTATTCCCCGACATGAAAAGGAATTAAAAGCAACTTGCTCTTTAACCAGCAGTGGGAAGTAGGAGTGGAAGCAACATAAACAAACTGTTTCCTGCTAGGGAGGAGAGAACGTTGCTCGATGACCTGCTGCCTTGTGACAAAAGGGCAATTAAAATTGCCTGCAGGAGAAATGCTCTGAAGTAAAAGGGTTAATTGCAGGACAGGCTGTTTCAAACAGACAACTAACTCTGAATGTAATAAGGAATGGTGAGTTACTTCTGGCAAGAAAGCAAGCTACAGTTTTGAGGTCTCCAGAAGTGTAATCAATGTTGGAGATGAAGGAAGCTAAAGAATCATCAATAATGTCACACCGCAAACTTGAAAGAGAGAAAATTGTATAAGAATCCATCACCAGAATGATTCAGCAGTAGAACTTCGAAGAGCAGCACTGCATAAGGATCAAACCCTGGACACATCCAGAGACAGAATCCTGTTTGGAATCCTGGCTAGATTTTGCCATTAATCGAGTAATAGCCAAGTTGAATTGTGAGGCTTAACTCGCTTACTTCAGGGCTCTTATTTTGGTTGCTATATGCAATAAAGTTTAAATCATTGTTTCAGTATTTGATTGTCTGTGAAATTTTTTAATAAATAGCTTAATCAAAGGTAACCTGTGGTAATTTACCCACAACAGAATATTTCTAGGCTGAATTAGACAGATTATTGATTAACATGTGAGTAAAGGGCTACAATAGGTACGCTGGGAAGTTTAACTGAGGTGACAATCAGATTAGGATTTCAAGGCATCACTCAAGTTTTTGGGCTTAAACTCTTCAATTCTGGATACATTTAAGAAAAGTGATGCCCAATTAACTTGTCCCCCAGTGATCATATCCGCCTATCGGCATTGTCTGTCCACTTTTTGGGACAAGGGTGACAGGTGATGGGAGAAGACCTCAGGAAATGGAGCAAAGAAAATATATGGAAAGATATGTCTTTGCATCATAACTTGTCTCTCAGAAGCTTCTCAAATTGTTTGCATACAATAAATTGCTTTGAAATGCCATGGCATATAGCTTTGTGATGATGTACAAAGTAAACTATATTCAGTGATGTTTTTATTGAGGGAGGTATTGTGCTCAGGATGTCAGGAGAACTCCCTGTTCTTTTTAGAATAACACATTAGATCTACAGTGTTATCCAGGGGAGACAGGGCCTCACTTTGATCTGATCCAAAGGAGGAAATTTACATAGAGCTCCCACACTACTGCCTTGGAGTGTCACTGTAGATTAAGCACACAAGTACTGGACTAAGATTTTGGCATACCAAGGAACCTTAATTTAAAAAAAGGAAACACTCTCAAGAAGTAATCACTGACCATGTATTTTATACAAACCATATTTTTATTTGCATAATCAGGAGAAAAAGAAACCTCTGGAAATTAAAATAAAAGCAATGAGAAATCGATGTTTGGTCAAAGGTAACCTTGATAGATCTTCAAAGGAACCTTTTTTTTCACATTCTTAAACCTAACAATTTCATGATTTTCCCCATGTTTCAAGATGCACTTTTGTAACCCAACCGATTCCCTTCCCCACTTAACGAACATCTATAGTGAATTGCTTGTGCCTAACTGTATGTGTGTCAGTTCAATGACACACAGAAATAGCTGTCTTACTGTTGAGTCTGTGCTGTCAATCTGTGTGTAATGAGCAACATTAATGGAAGAAAATTGCAGGGAATGCTGTGACAGTTTCCTGATGGATGTGGTCAAGGGTCAATGTTCCTTGCCCACAATGTGATCTGGGAAATAGTAAATTCACTCCCCAGGAAGGACATTGACCTGAATTTGTCAACCAAGCTCTCCTGCTGTGTGATCCTGAGCTCCTATTAATAGTTTAACTGACTCTAGAGAAGTTTCCTTCTTGTTCCTCTCATTGTGTGTGTCTAACTAAGCACTTGCCCTGCAAAAGTTAAATTAGTCTTCAATTCTTCAGCTGGGTTCCAGAGTTTTTGTTCCAGGAATCACTCAAAAATTGGAAGTTGAACCCTCGGTGCATTGAACTCTTTCAGCTTCTGATCAATGTTCCTGGTTGATTTAAGCTCAAGGTAGCCTTGAACACTTCATGATAGTTTATTTTTTACATTCAGTTCTATCCCTTCAGCACAGTTAAAACAATTGCTGTCACATGCTTTCTAATCTATCCTTGATCTAAATGGCCTGGAAATTGTACAATTGAAAGTGGGAGGGTAAATTTCCATTTGGAACTGATATTTTGTTTTGTTGAGGCTTTAATCCATTTCAATTAAACTTTAGGCCAATAATAATCAGCAACTCACACTACAGAATGGTTAGTATGAGCATGTGGGTAGGAGTGGGCAGTCTATCCTTTAAGAGATAGTGGGAACTGCCGATGCTGGAGAATCTGAGATAACAAGGTGTAGAGCTGGATGAACACAGCAGGCCAAGCAGCATCAGAGGAGCAGGAAAGCTGACTTTTCGGGTCTAGACCCTTCTTCAGAAAAA
>NW_025971537.1:0-8514 GCF_021869965.1 Rhincodon typus
TCAGCTTTCCTCCTCCTCTGATGCTGCTTGGCCTGCTGTGTTCATCCAGCTCTGCACCTTGTTATCTCATTCTCCAACATCTGCAGTTCCTACTGTCTCTAAATACAAATCAATTTGCCTATAACATCTATCATTGAGAAAATGTTAGAATTCATTGTAAAGGATATAGCAGCAGAGCGTTCAGAAAAGCAAAATAGAATCAACCAGAGTCAACAAGGCTTCAAGAAGGGATGATTATGCTTGACAGACTCACGAGAATTTCTTGAGGAGGAATCAAGCAGGATAGATAAAAGGGCAACGGTAGATGTAGTATATTAGGATTTCCAAAAGGTATTTGATAAGGTACCAGACACAAGGATACTTAATAGGATAGCAGCCCAGTTTTGCAGTAGTATAGGACCAGACAGCATAATCTCAGAGTATGGACTTGTCAATTTAAGACAGAAATGAGGAGATAAAATTTTCTCCAGAGGATAGTGAAGCTGCAGAATACTTTAACACCGAAAGACGTCGAATCTGGGGTTACTAAGTATATTGAAGGCTGAGATAGACAGGTTTTTAACCAGTGAGGGAATCAAAGGTTATGGGAAAAAGGCAGCAACGTGGAGCTAAGGATTATTAAATCAGCCATGATCTAACTGAATGGCACAGCAGGTTCTACAGATCAAATGACCTCATTCTGCGGCTACATCCTATCGTTCCTCTGCAATCTCCCTATTACTACCTTTCTCTCCACTTTCTGCCTCTGTGTTACCAAACTCATGAGGGTCTGCTCCTACTGTCCAGATAGACACCCGAAATACTGTGCCCAGTTTAGTCTCCTAAAGCAAGGAAGGGTTTACTTGTCGCAGAGGGGATGCAACAAAGATTCACTACATTGATTGTTGGAATGTAAGGGCTGTGCTATAAGGAAACATTGAGTAGAATAGCATTGAATTCTTCATTTAGGCCTGAATTAAGGAGACACTTCACTCAGTCATGAATATTTGGAATTTTGTATCCCAGAAGGCTACAGATGCACACAGTCATTGGCACATTCAAAGTTGAAATAGATAGATCTTTTTGACACCAAGGGAATAAAGGCACATGGTAATAGGGCAGGAGAGTGGAGTTGAAGCAGAAGTTTATCAAATGGTGGAGCAGGATTGAGCAGCATTTGTCTATGTTCTCAAACTGACATAATCCCCATTCTTCCTGAAACAATTCCTTTCCATGCTACACTACCAGGGCTGTACTCCCTATTTAACATTTACGTGTGGCATCAGTTTTATATACATGCCAAGAGAAACAATCATTACTCTCCTACACAAACTTCAAATGCAGGATTGATGCCATACTACCTCACTGCCCAGCTATCCTGGACTTCAGATTTCTGCACAACCTTGCTCCAACTTGCCCGCAAAAACATTCCAGCAATACATACAGTATTTCCCTGAACTTTGAACAACTTCAACACACTCCATTGTGTTTTTTCCCCTCAATCGTCTGCTTTTAAAAAAATGTTGCTCATGTGCTGCACTAAATATCTTAGCTTTTGCTTGTTTCCTTAATTAATAGAAAAGATAACACTAGCTAAATCAAGATTTTAATTTTCCATACAGCTAGTCTGCACCCTTGCTCTATCAGACACCAACACATTCACTTCAATAATTTCAATGTTCCCATTTGAAGATAATTCTGGACAAGCCAGATCCAAGAGTGAAACCTGGCTTGATGGATCATTAATTTTACATTTCTTTTTGTTTATAGTGGAAGTCAGTCACTGAACGTATTCTCAAAAGTCTGCCAAGTTCTTTGACAAAAGAACATAAAACTTTATTACAGAAAAGAAAAACACACTACAGGCACAATCTTATTACACTCCCCAGAAAGAAAGGTTCATCCCTTTTCCCCAACAATACTCTTACAGACACTTAAACCTCAGTCAAGAGTCACCCCTATCTCCACGCTAAAGCTTCTTACTCAATTAGCAAGGCTGTAATCAGTTTGCTTTCGACAAATTCCTGGATATTCGAAAGATGCAACTTTCTTCATTTAATGTCTCTCTCCAAGGTCCTTATAACAAACTGCTAGCTCAGTGCCCTAATATTTACATTGAATTCCTAAACTCATATTTTCACCAACCTTATTGAATACATCTTTTCTGACAGACCCGTGCCTCTAGAGCTTTTTGCGTGCTGATTTCTAAGAAATCTCTCCCCAGCACTAACTGTTTGGAAATTGCTAATAACAGCACTTCTGCTTTATGAGCCTCACAAACATGCTTCTGGCCTCTTCCCCCTTTCTGAATGTGGCAAAACCGAAGTCCGTAAATACTTGAGCAACTAGTTTCCCCAAATGGCTTGCTGGTCATTTCGCTAAAATCACATGACTTCTTGCAAATGCTGTTTTGAATTCAATGTTCAAAATAACTTTCAGAACTTTTCAAAAAAAGTTAGATCTTCAAAGAACTGAAAGCTAAAATCAATTTTTCCTCCACATTAGAATCTAAGGTTTCAAATAATAATAATATCGTACAAACATTTATAACAAATAGAAAACAATAAATGGAAGCCTCTCACGAGATTTAACTGATCAAACAAAAATTATGGTCTGGGATGCCTGAATGCTAGTCTTAAAATAAAAAAAATTGAACAAGCAAAATCATCAACAGCTCTACATCAGTCATTGGTACTGACGTTGGTATAATTAGCATAGTCCTAACTCTATACAGCCAGTTTCTATATACTAACCTTTAACTATTAACTATTTGAAACCAAATAGAGTGATACTTGAAAATTACCTTGATTTTAATTACCTTTAGTATTTATGACTGGGCAATATAATACAGAATGGGTGTGCTTGGCCAGGGTCAGTTTGCATACCTTGCAGCCGATCTCCTTTGCTAACCGTGATGCCAATCAGCCTTATTTCCTGTGGCATTGCACAGCTGACTTGAGCTAAGTAGTTCTCCCTTACTTTGAAGGCAATGCATAGCAGGTGTCTGTGATCTGTGAATTAGCTAAAACATCAAGTAACACCTCGAATTTTATTTTAGCCTAGGGACAGGACTAATCTATGAAATGCAAACGGAAAAAAACGTGGTTGTGCATCTTTATGTATGATCGAAATGCTTTACGTTTTAAAATTATTCCGTGAACGATCATTCTCAAAGCTAAGCTGTACTCATTCACCAACACAATTATTTCAAGGTTGTAAATGTGGACGAGCAACACTATGGTAAATGCAAACATATGTATGAATAGATATTCACCTGAAGTAACAGAAATTCAGGGTCAGGAAGTCTCAGTGGTAGTGTTAAAAGTAGAACAAGAAAACGCATTAAAAATCATAACGACTAAATCAGTATCCTCTCCACTGCAGGTCTTGGAAAGGTGCCAAATTACATACTTCCTACTGAAATATAAAGTGGATAAGTTCTGTACCAGGTGGAACCATAACACAAAGTAACATGTATTCAGTTGGACTCAATTTCAGGATTGCTACTGGCAGGCCCCTAATTTAGAAGAGTCCTTAATAACTGTTGGCCTTTGCATGCTAATCAAAGAACTGCAACTCATACAAACATTTCAACGAGTATTTGAGAGGATTAGAACTATTATATTATACCTTCAGTTGAATTTTCTTTTGCAGTTCTTCCATAGCTTCTTGTTGAGCTGCACTAAGTGCAGCCAGCCTCTCCTCTCGTTCCCTGCCAATGGATTAACAACCATTAGGAAAGGAACACAAGAAAAATAGCATGACAGACAGAAGAACTGCAGTGATTCTTGACTTTTTCTAATTAATTCCTACAGCGGAAAGAGACAGAAAAGTAAATAATTTAACAAGGTGAGAAGGTATACGTCCTGAAATGTCACAAGGATCTGACATACCACAAGTAAATTTTGGATACCTTTAAGACAGCATCATATGTAACTCCAATCCTTCTCTAGAATTCACTCTCAGAAAAGTTGTACTGAACAGTAACCAAGACCAGGAAGCATAAGTGATATTTTCTTTCTCTGGTCTAGAGATTTACAGTAATATTCTAGTAGAACAAATGCAGATAGTGATGAGATCACTTAAGCTGTAGCCTTGTGGTAAATATGTCTTAATACTACAACAATTGGTCTCAAGGCTGCACAGAAAACCACTTAACAAAGGCCACAAACCTGGCTCTTTCACGAGCTGCATCTTCCCTTGCTTTCTCTTTTTCTTGTCGCTGTTGCTCAATCCGTGCCTCCTGTTCTCTCCTCTTCAACATTAGTTCTTCCACACGGGCCTGACGCTCTGCCTCCAGTGCTCTCTTGCGTTCCTACATTCAATCAAATAATTTTTATTTTGAACAAGAGGCTTTCCTACAGTACAAGAATGATTAAAAATAATGCAACACTTTTCTAAATTTCCACTGTTTCTCATGGACCTCTAACTGAGGTACATAATGCCAGCTGCCCTCTGGTAAAGAGGCCAAATATATATAATTTGGACATGAACCGAGAGAGCATCCATTCACCTACAGTCACACTCAGCCCTGTGCATACTCATACTTTTCCAGATGGTCATTTAAAAAAGAGCAGAAGCAGTAACTGTGGCCAATTTTGTAAACCAGTACACTATTAACTTCAGCACCATTCCACCTGCTAACTCAACATGGAACAGACACTAGAGTTAACTGTTGGCTCAGTTATTCATGGACTAAACTAACTGAACTATTAAAAGGAGATCTATAGGCAGTGTAATCTCACTCTGATGTTTCAATTTAAATGTTTTGTTCAGAAGTACTTAAAGCATTGCATCTTTTCCAGTTTCTAGTAACATATATTGTAAACAGTTTTGCAACTTCACATATGAAATTTATGTTTATTGGATTGCAAATACAGAAAGATCTTGATAGCTGATGTTAACCTAAGTGAGATTGAAGAGGAAGGACCACTTGCACTTGCATAACGGCTAAACACATCCTTTAGGAAAAATTTAAATGTGCTTCATTTACTGCACTTGAAAATTATTTACTTATGCTAAACAATCTCTGAAACACAATGACCTTTGCAGTTTTGACAGACTAAAGAGGATATAGACAGATTTTTTACTTAGTAACGGTTTGAAGGATTACGGAAAGTGGGAAGGAAAGTGGAGTTGAGACTGAAAGGAGATCAGCCATGATCATATTAAATAGCATTGCAGGTTCCTGGATTGCTCCTGGTTCTGGTTCTTATGTTCTTATTATACTCCATCTGCCATGCTGCTGTCTTAGAACCCTTCTATATCTTTTTGAAGCCTGTGTCCTTCTTGCAACTTACATTTTCTCCTAGTTTTGTACAGCCAGCAAAATTAGATACATTATTTTTTGTAAATAGTTGAGTCCCCAGCCCTGATCCGTGCAGTACTCCACTGGTCATAACCTGCTAACATGAGAATGCCCCATTTATGCTTTCTCTACACTAACATATTAACCCCATTTTCATGAATTCTACCTTGCCTATTAAGCTTTTATGTAACACCTTGCTGAATGCCTTTTGGAAATCCATGCTACATCTATTGGCTCACTTTAGCTACTGTACTAGATACATCCTCAAAAAACACGAATAAATTTGACAAACACTACTCCCCATTTGTAAGACTGTTTTACACCTGAAATATCAGTAAAGCAGGAATGCTTTGTTTAAAGTTTCATTCAGTTGTCAGCATCTCAAACAAAGGAATTCTTCAATCTTCATTTAAGGAGGACACTACTGGAATTATCCTAATAAAAACCGAAAGAACTGCGGATGCTGTAAATCAGGAACAAAAACAAAGTTGCTGGAAAAGCTCAGCAGGTCTGGCAGCATCTGTGGAGGAGAAAACAGAGTTAACGTTTCGGGTCCAGTGACCCTTCCTCAGAACTGAATTATTCCACCCAGAAAAGGAAGTGAATTAATTTTATTAGATCTATGGTAATTTGTAAGTTTACACCATCAATTGCTCTATGAAGTTTTGAGATAATGTTCAACGTAAACATTTTGTAAAACAGAATTATTTTGGATTTTTATTTTCCAAATTTCAACAGCTCCTTTCCTTTTGTCCACATCATATAAAGTGCACATGAAACATTCTCTCAGCAAGCCAGTCACAACAAATGTACAGCAGATAGAACTCAACTATTAACGCTCCTGAATACAAAGCCACATTAATGTAGTGAGAGTCAATGCTTTTCACCAATGCATTAAGATAGCAGCATGTTTTCTAGAATCTTAGACTAGGACCCTGTTGCATTTCCTAAATCCCTGGCAAATCCGAGTCCTTTTTTAAAATCAAGTTGTTCAGGCCACATTTACAAAGCAATTATGTAATGTACACTGTGGTTTTGCTTAATGCCAGTATTTAAATAAAGCAGAAATCTGAACTGACCTGATTCCACAGCAAACTGGAGCAAGAGCTCTTCTGGAAGAAGTGCAAAAGAAAAGCAATTCACAGGCATTATATCTGTAGAGTAAATAATGCCTATTTCAATTATTACTTAGAGTAGGCATAGAAATCCATTAGCAAGGTGCTAGACAGGGTGTTTATATCCAGAATGTACCTACACCTAGAAGAATGACTCTTCTCATTAAGGCAAAGGATTGTCTTGTCTTTTAAATGCAGCACTGTTCTTTGGAAGACCTAATGTAAGTTTTCTCTCTCTGTTTACTTCTAACCTGCACAGCCTCATCCCGCGCTTGCTTCTCCTCTTGCCGACGATGTCGTTCTTCCTGCAATTCATTCAGCCGCTGCTCATACTCTTTCAGTTTTGCAAGAACATCATGACGCTTATTTTGAGCTTCCAACGTGTTGATGAAAGCAATTTCATTAACCTGAAAGGACAAAAAAGATAGACAGGTTTCCACGTCCATTAAAATGTGATATTATTTATAACCCATATAGTTTATTCAAAAAAAGCTTACATATTTAGTCTCCAAAGGCCCCTGGGCAAAGGAAACTTGTATATAGCAATGGACCCCAGGTTCAATTCCTTGTGCTGTTAGTTGACCTCAGCTGAGCAGAAACCTGGAGACTATGTGTGAGATACCCTTAAGCCAATGAGAGAGAAAAAAAAACTGAAGGCTCCCACACTTGATCACTGACAGTGATGATCTGTACATGAGACATGAGTTGAGGGCATGATTGGGCTCAACTGAGATAGTCATTAGGGTCATACATTAAGAAGGCCTAATTCTATGAGGTAGCAGAAGGCTGTTGATGTCTACGAAGGAAGACACCAAAAAAAAAACTAGATCGTTCAGGAAAGGGAAGAAAAGAGGAAACGTTCAGAAGACAAGCTCATATATAGCTCAAAATTATAACATTTCAAGATGTTATAATCTTTCCTTTTCCTCTCAAATTATTACAATGTCTAACACACCTCAAGCCCACAATGTAATATCTTGTCTACTCTGGACTCCAAATTATCCAAAATGTAAGCAAGCTTGAGGTGCTACCTTGAAACTCCCTTACTTGAAATTTAATTGCCCAGTCAGTTAACTTTGGCAAATATATAATCTCTCAATTCATGTACAATTCTGAAGAACCTTAGGATGAGTTATTATGTTAAAGGTGTTGTACAAATGTGTGTTCTTGTTATTCCTCTTACCTTTATCATTCCCAGCAAGCTTTAAAGAATAACATCAAAGCAAAGCTGATATTTACGTTTCAATTAACTTTGGTTTCATATGCAATGGAGTGAAAAGAAAAATCAGCAGTCTAATCCAATGACCACTTCTCTATAGGTGTACGGTCAACAGATCAGGAGAATCAACAGTTTTCTTGTACATGGCTCCCAGTGGGTATTGCACCAAGTAAAGTCAGAAGAAACAGAAGAAAGACCATTAATATTGTCAAACTGTGTCCCAATCATATCAGAGCTTTGAAGCAATAACTTCAGCATTTTCCCCTCAACTTCAACAGTTGTTACATAACCAGTGTTCAGAGATTCAAGATGATCTAGCTAGTGTCTTGACAATAGTTCCACACCTTAGCTTCTTCCTCCTGTGCCTTTTTCACTATTGCTTGCAGTTGAAGCTCCCGTTTCAGCTCGGCATGAAGCAGCTTCTCCTCCATCATCTTTCTCCTCTGCTCCAGCAGCTCCTCCTTCCATTTCCGTACTTCTTTCTCCTAAGGACATTAAGCATACAAGTCGAACAGTTTTATAACTAGGAAGAATTGCACTGGAATGAATACACAGGAAATTCACCAGGATACTGCCTAGGGTGGAGTATTTTATCAAGGACGAAAGGCTGTATAAGGTCAGGTTATTTTCTTTAGAGCAAGGAAAACTAAGAGGGGACCTGATTGAGATATATAAGATTATGAGGGGCATGGAAGGGATGGAAACCAGCTGCTCCCCTTATTCGAAGGGGCATAATTTGAAGATGAAAGGCAAGAGATTTAAAGAGGATTTGTGGAAAAATTAGTTTCATCCAGAGGATGCTGGGAAACTGGAATGCACTGCTTGGAATGGTACTTAAAAAGTACTTGGATGAGTACTTGAAATGTCATAGCATTCAAGGCTATGGGACAAGT
>NW_025971537.1:8614-10569 GCF_021869965.1 Rhincodon typus
CCCGAAACGTCAGCCTTCCTGCTCGGCCTGCTGTGTTCATCCAGCTCTACACCTTGTTATCTCAGATTCTCCAGCATCTGCAGTTCCTACTATCTCTGATACAGTATCTGTGGATCAGTTATAGAACAACAACAAAGGAGGGTGCTCCTCCTCAGATGAATTTACATTTTCAGTTAGGAAATTTTATTTCTTATACTAACTGGGAAGTAAAAAGACATCTTGCTACAACATATAACCTGCTGGGGACATGTCATGGGAAATGTTTTTAGAACATCAGTCAATTTTGCTCATAGAAAATATTAACCAACTGTCACCCATTGTCAGCATTAGGCATTTCCTAAGTCAGCATTTATATCAGTGTCTGCAGAAAGCTCTTTTCACTGCACCCAAACAATATGTCTCAGTCTCAATCCAAGTCACTTCTACACCACACCAGTATGACACTTCGTCATTTTGACTTTTTATATGGCCGTTCTGGTTGGAAATACCAAATCAGAGCTCATTAACAGCAATTTTGTTACATACTTTACAACCATCCTCTGAACTTCCTTCAGAGTTGACAAATACATCATTTAAACCCCGTACTACCACTAGACAGAGGAAACAGGCAATTGCTCTGGGCTGTATTCATTCCAGGCAACAGATTGATGAGTCACTGCACCATCTAATTCCTCTGCCTCTTTAACGGTCACTGTTATAAACAGATTTTGTCTGTCTTACTCGCTCCAACAACTTCTGCAATTTCAGAGTTTGTTCCTCTCGTAGTTTTTCACGGAGTTGTTGAGCTTTTAGCTGCTTTTCTTCATGTTTCTTTTTTGACTCTGCAATTGTCCTGTCAGCAGGAAATTTGAAAGAGAGAGTCCATTACCAGACAGATCAAATGCTTTTACATATAAAATGCTTAAAATCCAGTACATTAGTATAGTCTGCAGATTGCAGCATGCAATATAAAACGTTAGCTAATCATGAATCACATGCTCCAGTAAAGACTGAAACAACAAAAGATTGAAATAACAATCCTAATCACATTTTCCTCGATGGTGAGGAAAGCTTTTCATGCATCTGGATGGCGTGTCCAGGTGGTCGTGCTGGCTCCTCCTCCACAATATCTCCCCATGAAGTACTCTGTCTCCAAGGTTCACGTGCTACAAAGAATAAAATATAAAAATAAGAAGAAATTAAATGCCAATGTAGTCAATTAACATACAGAGATGTTTGCTCTGAAGAAGGTTGCCACTTGAAATATTAACCCATATTTTCCTTCCTTTCACTTGCTGACCAGTTCTGCTGCGTAATTTCTGGTTTTTTGTGATATCGTGAATTACAGAACATTTCATCAAAAATCCACTTGAATAAAGAATAATCTCCTAGTTTGTTTAGTTAAAATCCATGGATAACATGCCTTGAGAGTTTACACATCTCTAAAATGCAGTTTTAATCAGATGTCACAAACTAACTTGTTGAACATAACCAAATCCTGTCAGTCCACATGTATAATTCTGAACAGTAACTTGTACAATTACACCAAGCTTGTAACTGACATTCAAGATTCAACTCCGGTTATGCCTGGGGTAAAACAATTTAAATAAAATAGACACCATAGTAACGCTAATTTTTTTTATTGCTCATCTGCTCTAAAACGCCAGTTTTCAGCAGAAAAATGCAAGTTATATCAAAACATCCTCAACTGGAAAAATATATTGACTTTCACAACGAATAGGCTGGTGAACAGTTATCAGGCAGGCATTTCGTAAATAGATTGAAGTAATAGATCATACAAACATCACCCATCAAACAAATCAATGCAAAACAACAAATTAAACAAGAAAGGTAGAGCACTGATGATCAAGGTTGAAATTAAAGTTCTTTCTATTCTGAAGCCTTAGTTAGAGATAAAAGTTAACAGTCATTCTCATGACATTCATTTTTGGCCACCTTGCATGGAAAAGGTCCAT
>NW_025971538.1:0-3692 GCF_021869965.1 Rhincodon typus
TCATTTGCTGAAGTTGAGATTTATGTCTTCTGAAGTGCTTATCTGACTCAAATTAGCATGTTAGTCTAACCAACATCAAAACTTGAGTCATTTGGTGAAGTTCAGATTTTGGTCTTCTGAAGTGCTTGTCTGAGTGAAATAAGCATGTTAGTCAAAACAGTATCAACATTTAAGTCATTTAGTGAACTTGAGATTTATGACTTCTGAAATGCTTGTCTCATTGAAATAAGCGTTTCAGTCAAATCACCATCAAACGTTAGGTCCTTTGGTGAAGTTCATATTTTAGTCTTCTGATATGCTTATCTCGCTGAATTAAGCACATTAGTGAAAACAACACCAAAGTTGAGTCATTTGGTGAAGCTGAGATTTTTGACTTCTGAAATGCTTCTCTCAATCAAATAAGCATGTTGGTCAAACCACCATGAAAACTATAGTCATTTGGTGACGTTCAGGTTTTGTTGTTCTGAAGAGCTTAACTCGCTGAAATAAGCATATTAAACCCACCAGCATCAAAAGTTGTGTCATTTGGTGAAGTTGAGATTTCAGTCTTCTGGTATGCTTATCTCGCTGAAATAAGCACGTTAGTCAAAACAATACCAAAAGTTGAGTCATTTGGTGAAGTTGAGATTCTTGATTTCTCAAGTGCTTTTCTCACTGAAATAAGCATGTTAGTCAAAACAGCAATACACATTAAGTCATTTGGTGAAGTTGAGATTTTTGTCTTCTGAAGTGCTTATCTGAGTCAAATATGCATGCTGGTCTAACCAACATCAAAACTTGAGTCATTTGGTGAAGTTCAGATTTTGGTTTTCTGAAGTGCTTATCTCACTGAAAAATAGCTTGTTAGTCAAAACAGCATCAACAGTTAAGTCATTTCGTGAAGTTGGGTTTTTTGACTTCTGAAGTGCTTATCTCACTGAAATATTCATTTTAGACCAACAGCATCAAAAGTTTGGTCCTTTGGTGAAGTTGAGATTTTAGTCTTCTGATATGCTTATCTCGCTGAATTCAGCACCTTTGTGAAAACAACATGAAAGGTTGAGTCATTTGGCGAAGTTGAGATTTTGATCTTCTGAAGTGCTTAAGTCGCCGAAATAAGCACGTTATTCAAAACAACATCAAAAGTTGAGTCATTTGGTGAAGGTGAGATTTTGTGATCTGAGGTGATTACCTCATGAAATACGCATGTCATTCAAACCAACATCAAAAACTAACTCAGTTGTTGAAGTGAGATATTGGTCTTCTGAAGTGCTCATCTGAGTGAATTCAGCATGTTATTCAAAACAGCATCAAAAATTAAGTCAGATGGTGAAGTTGAGATTTTTGATTTCTGAAGTGCTTATCTCACTGAAATAAGCATGTTTGTAGAAATAACATCAAAAGTTGAGTTATTTGGTGAAGTTGAGATTTTTGAATTCTGAAATGTTTCTCTCAATCAATTAAGAATGTTTGTCAAACCATCATCAAAACTACAGTCATTTAGTGAATGTCAGATTTTGTTGTTCTGAAGAACTTAACTTGCTACAATAAGCATTTTAAACGAACCAGCTTCAAAAGTTGTGTCATTTGGTGAAGTTGAGGTTTTAGCCTTCTGAAGTGCTTCACTCGCTGAAATAGTCATGTTAGTCAAAACAACGTCAAAATTTGAGTCATTTGCTGAAGGTGAGATTTTGATGTTCGGAAGTGCTTACCTCATGAAATAAGCAAGTCATGCAAACCGACATCAAAAACAAATTCATTTGGTGAAGTGAGATTTTTGTCTTCTGAAGTGCTTATCGGAGTGAATTAAGCATGATTGTCGAAACGGCATCAAAAATTAAATCAGATGGTGAAGTTGAGATTTTGATATTCTGAAGTGCTTAACTGTCTGAAATAATCATTTTAATTTCAACAGAATCAAGAGTTAGGTCATCTGGTGAAGTTGGGATTTTTGACTACTGAAGTGCTTATCTCACTCTATTAATCATGTTAGTCAAACCAACATCAAAACTTGAATCATTTTGTGAAGTTCAGATTCTGGTATTCTGAAATGCTTATCTCACTGAAATAAGCACGTTAGTCAAAACTTAATGAAAAATTAAGTCATTAGGTGAAGTTGAGATTTTTGACTCCTGAAGTGCTTAACGGTCTGAAATAAGCATGTTAGTCTAACCAACATCAAAACTTGAGTCATTTGGTGAAGTTCAGATTTTGGTCTTCTGAAGTGCTTATCTGAGTGAAATAAGCATGTTAGACAAGACAGCATCAACACTTAAGACATTTGGTGAATTGACATTTTTGACTTCTGAAGTGCTTATCTGACTGAAATAAGCATTTTAGTCTAATCAGCATCAAAGCTTAGTTCTTTTGGTCAAGTTGGTATTTTAGTCTTCTGATATGCTTATCTCGCTGAATATAGCACGTTAGTCAAAACAACATCAAAAGTTGAGTCATTTGGGGAAGTTGAGATTTTGATCATGTGAAGTGCTGAAATCGCTGAAATAAGCGTTTTAATTTAAACTGCATCATAAGTTAGGCCATCTGGTGAAGGTGAGATTTCAGTCTTCTGATATGCTTATCTTGCTGAAATAAGCACGTTAGTCAAAACAACATCAAAAGTTGAGTCATTTGTTGAAGTTGAGATTTTTGACTTCTGATATGCTTATCTCGCTGAAACAAGCATGTTAGTCTAACCAACAGCAAAACTTTGAGTCATTTGGTGAAGTTCAGATTTTGGTCTTCTGAAGTGCTTATCTGAGCGAAATAAGCATTTTAGACAAGACAGCATCAACACTTAAGACATTTGGTGAATTGAGATTTTTGACTTCTGAAGTGCTTATCTGACTGAAATAAGCATTTTAGTCTAATCAGCATCAAAGCTTAGTTCTTTTGGTGGAGTTGATATTTTAGTCTTCTGATATGCTTATCTCGCTGAATTAAGCACGTGAGTCAAAACAACATCAAAAGTTGACTCATTTGGGGAAGTTCAGATTTTGATCATCTGAAGTGCTTAACTCGCTGAAATAAGCGTTTTAATTTAAAGTGCATCATAAGTTAGGCCATCTGGTGAAGCTGAGATTTTAGTCTTCTGATATGCTTATCTTGCTGAAGTGAGCACGTTATTTGCAACAACATCGAATTTTGAGTCATTTGGTGAAATTGAGATTTTTGATTTCTGAAGTGCTTATCTCCATGAAATAAGCATGTTAGTCAAACCAACATCAAAACTACAGTCATTTGGTGAAGTTCAGGTTTTGGTGTTCTGAAGTGCTTATCTGAGTGAAATAAGCATGTTAGTCAAAACACCATCAACATTTAAGTCATTTGGTGAAGCTGGGATTTTTGATTTCCGAAATGCTTACCTCACTGAAAGCAGCATTTTACTCAAATCAGCATCATAAGTTAGTTGCTTTGGTGAAGTTGAGATTTTTGACTTTTGAAATTATTCTCTCAATCAAATAAGCATGTTCATAAAACCATCATCAAAACTACAGTCATTTGGTAAAGGTCAGATTTAGGTGTTCAGAAGAGCTCAACTCGCTACAATAAGCATTTTAAACCAACCAGCATGAAAAGATGTGTCATTTTGTGAAGCTGAAATTTTAGCCTTCTGAAGTGCTCAACTCGCTGAAATAATCATGTTTGTCAAAACAAGATCAAAAGTTGAGTCATTTGGTGAAGTTGAGATTTTTGACTTCTGAAGTGCTTATCTG
>NW_025971538.1:3702-7860 GCF_021869965.1 Rhincodon typus
CAGATTTTGGGTTTCTGAAGTGCTTATCTCACCGAAATAAGCTTGTTCGTCAAAACAGCATCAACATTTCAGTCATTTCGTGAAGTTGCGTTTTTGACTTCTGAAGTGCTTATCTCACTGAAACATTCATTTTCGACCAAACAGCATCAAAAGTTAAGTCCTTTGTTGAAGTTGAGATTTTAGTCTTCTGATATGCTTATCTCGCTGAATTAAGCACCTTAGTCAAAACAACATCAAAAGTTGAGTCATTTGGTGAAGGTGAGATTTTGTAATCTGAAGTGATTACCTCATGAAATACGCATGTCATTCAAACCAACATCAAAAATTAACTCATTTGTTGAAGTGAGATATTGGTCTTCTGAAGTGCTTATCTGAGTGAACTAAGCATGTTGTTCAAAACGGCATCAAAAATTAAGTCAGATGGTGAAGTTGAGATTTTTGATTTCGGAAGTGCTTATCTCACTGAAATAAGCATTTTCATCCAACCAGCGTGCAAAGTAAGGTCCTTTGGTGAAGTTGAGATTTTAGTCTTCTGATATGCTTATCTCGCTGAATTAAGCACCTCAGTCAAAACAACATCAAAAGTTGAGTAATTTGGTGAAGCTGAGATTTTGGACTTCTGAAATTCTTCTCTCAATCAAATAAGCATGTTAATGAAACCACCATGAACACTACAGTCATTTGGATAAGTTCAGGTTTTAGTGTTCTGAAGTGGTTATCTGCGTGAAATAAGAATGCTAGTCAAAACAGCGTCAACTTTTAAGTCATTTGGTGAAGCTGGGATTTTTGATTTCCGAAATGCTTATCTCACTGAAATAAGCATTTTAGTCAAATCAGCATCAAAAGTTAGGTCTTTTGGTGAAGTTGAGATTTTAATCTTCTGATATGCTTATCTCTCTGAATGAACCACCTTAGTCAAAACAACATCGAAAGTTGAGTCATTTGGTGAAGTTGAGATTTCTGTCTTCTGAAATACTTCTCTCAGTCAAATAAGCATGTTCGTCAAACCACCATCAAAACTATAGTCATTTGGTGAAGTTCAGGTTTTGTTGTTCTGAAGAGCATAACTCTCTGAAATAAGCATATTAAACCAAAATGCATCAAAAGTTGTGTAATTTGGTGAAGTTGAGATTTTAGCCTTCTGATGTGCTTAACTCGCTGAAATAAGCATGTTTGTAAAAACAACATCAAAAGTTGAGTTGTTTGGTGAAGTTGAGATTTTTGACTTCGGAAATGCTTCTCTCAATCAAATAAGCATGTTCGTCAAACCTTCAGCCAAACTACAGTCATTTGGTGAAGTTCAGATTTTGGTGTTCTGAAGAGCTTAACTCGCTACAATAAGCATTTTAAACCAAACAGCATCAAAACTTGTGTCATTTGATGAAGTTGAGGTTTTAGCCGTCTGAAGTGCTTACCTCTCTGAAATAAGCACGTTAGTCAAAACTTCATGAAAACTTAAGTCATTAGGTGAGGTTGAGATTTTTGACTTCTGAAGTGCTTGAAGGTCTGAAATAAGCATGTTAGTCTAACCAACATCAAAACTTGAGTCATTTGGTGAAGTTCAGATTTTGGTCTTCTGAAGTGCTTATCTGAGTGAAATAAACATGTTAGACAAAACAGCATCAACATTTAAGACATTTGGTGAATTAAGATTTTTGACTTCTCAATTGCTTATCTGACTGAAATAAGCGTTTTAGTCAAATCAGCATCAAAACTAGTTCCTTTGGTGAAGTTGATATTTTAGTCTTCTGATATGCTTATCTCGTTGAATTAAGCACGTCAGTCGCAACAACATCGAATTTTGAGTCATTTGGGGAAATTGAGATTTTGATTTCTGAAGTGCTTATCTCCATGAAATAAGCATGTCAGTCAAACCAACATCAAAACTACAGTCATTTGGTGAAGTTCAGGTTTTGGTGTTCTGAAGTGCTTATCTGATTGAAATAAGCATGTTAGTCGAAAAAGCATTCAACATTTAAGACATTTGGTGAAGTTGAGATTTTTGAATTCTGAAGTGCTTATCTGACTCAAATAAGCATGTTGGTCTAACCAACATCAAAACTTGAGTCATTTGGTGAAGTTCACATTTTGATCCGCTGAAGTGCTTAACTCGTTGAAATAAGCGTTTTAATTTCAACTGCATCATAAGTTAGGCCATCTGGTGAAGTTGAGATTTTAGCCTTCTGATGTGCTTAACTAGCTGAAATAAGCATGTTTGTGAAAACAGCATCAAAAGTTGAGTTATTTGGTGAAGTTGAGATTTTTGACTTCTGAAATGCTTCTCTCAATCAAATAAGCATGTTCGTCAAACCATCATCAAAGCTACAGTCATTTGGTGAAGTTCAGGTTTTGGTGTTCTGAAAATCTTAACTCGCTATTATAAGCAATTTAAATCAACCAGCATCAAAAGTTGTGTCATTTGGTCAAGTTGAGGTTTTCGCCTTCTGAAGGTCTTATCTCACTCAAATAATTATGTTAGTCAAACCCACATCAAAACTTGAGACATTTTGTGAAGTTCAGATTTTGGTTTTCTGAAGTGCTTATCTCACTGAAATAAGCATGTTCGTCAAAACATCACGAAAAATTAAGTCACTTGCTGAAGTTTGGATTTTTTACTTCTGAAGTGCTTATCTCACTAAAGTAAGCATTTTCGTCAAATCAGCATCAAAAGTTTGGTCCGCTTTTTGAAGTTGAGATTGTCGTCTTCTGATATGCTTATCTCGCTGACTTAAGCAAATTAGTCAAAACAACATCAATAGTTGAGTCATTTGGGGAAGTGGAGATTTTGATCTTCTGTAGAGCTCACCTCGCTGAAATAAGCACGTTAATGAAAACAACATCAAAAGTTGAGCCATTTGTGGATTTTGAGATTTTGATTTTCTGAAGGGCTGAACTGACTGAAATAAGCATTTTAATTTAAACAGCATCAAAAGTTAGGTCATCTGGTGAAGATGAGATTTTTGACTACTGAAGTGCTTATCTCACTCAAATATTCATGTCAGTCAAACCAACATCAAAACTTGAGTCATTTTGTGAAGTTCAGATTTTGGTTTTCTGAAATGCTTACCTCACTGAAATAAGCACGTTAGTCAAAACTTCATGAAAACTTAAGTCATTAGGTGAAGTTGAGATTTTTGACTTCTGAAGTGCTTAACGGTGAAATAAGCATGTTAGTCTAACCAACATCAAAACTTGAGTCATTTGGTGAAGTTCAGATTTTGGCCTTCTGAAGTGCTTATCTGAGTGAAATAAGCATGTTAGACAAAACAGCATCAACATTTAAGACATTTGGTGAATTGAGATTTTTGACTACTGAAGTGCTTAACTCACTCAAATATTCATGTCAGTCAAACCAACATCAAAACTTGAGTCATTTTGTGAAGGTCAGATTTTGTTTTTCTGAAATGCTTATCTCAGTGAAATAAACACGTTAGTCGAAACTTCATGAAAAATTAAGTCATTTGGTGAAGTTGAGATTTTTGACGTCTAAAGTGCTTATCTCACTCAAATAAGCACGTTAGTCTCACCAACATCAAAACTTGAGTCATTTGGTGAAGTTCAGATTTTGGTCTTCTGAAGTGCTCGTCTGAGTGAAATGAGCATGTTAATCAAAACAGCATCAACATTTAAGTCATTTGGTGAAGCTGGGATTTTTGATTTCCGAAATGCTTATCTCACTGAAATAAGCATTTTAGTCAAGTCAACATCAAAAGTTAGATCCTTTGGTGAAGTTGAGATTTTAGTCTTCTGATATGATTATCTCGCGGTATTAAGCACGTTAGTCAAAACAACATCAAAAGTCGAGTCATTTGGGGAAGTTGAGATTTTGATCTTCTGAAGTGCATAACTCGTTGAAATAAGCGTTTTAATTTAAACAGCATCATAAGTTACGTCATCTGGTGAAGGTGAGATTTTAGTCTTCTGATATGCTTATCTCGCTAAAATAAGCACGTTAGTCAATTGGCGAAATTGAAATTTTTGATTTCTGAAGTGCTTATCTCCCTGAAACAAGCATATTAGTCAAACCAACATCAAAACTTGAGTCATTTGGTGAAGTTCAGATTTTGGTCTACTGAAGAGCTTTACTCGTTGAAATAAGCATGTCAGTCAAAGCAACATCCAAAGTTGAGTTATTTGGTGAAGTTGAGATTTTTGACT
>NW_025971538.1:7870-9164 GCF_021869965.1 Rhincodon typus
AGCAACATCCAAAGTTGAGTTATTTGGTGAAGTTGAGATTTTTGACTTCTGAAATGCTTCTCTCAATCAAATAAGCATGTTTGTCACACCATCATCAAAACTACAGTCAATTGGTAAAGTTCAGGTTTTGGTGTTCTGAAGTGCTTATCTGAGTGAAATAAGCACGTCAGTCAAAACAGCGTCAACATTTAAATCATGTAGTGAAGCTGGGAGTTTTGATTTCCGAAATGCTTAACTCACTGAAATGAGCATTTTAGTCAAATCAGCATCAAAAGTTAGGTCCTTTGGTGAAGTTGAGATTTTAGTCTTCTCATATGCTTATCTCGCTGAATTAAACACCTTCGTCAAAATAACATCAAAAATTGAGTCATTTGGTGAAGTTGAGTCTTTTGACTTCTGAAATGATTCTCTCAATCAAATAAGCATGTCAGTCAAACCACCATGAAAACTACAGTCATTTGGTGAAGTTCAGGTTTTGTTGTTCTGAAGAGCTGAACTCGCTGAAATGAGCATATTAAACCAACCAGCATCAAAAGTTGTGTCATTTGGAGAAGTCGAGATTTTACTCTTCTGATATGCTTAACTCGCTGAAATAAGCATGTTTGTAAAAACAACATCAAAAGTTGAGTTATTTGGTGAAGTTGAGATTTTTGACTTCTGAAATGCTTGTCTCAATCAAAAAAGCATGTTCGTCAAACCATCATCAAAACTACAGGAATTTGGTGAAGTTCAGATTTTGGTGTACTGAAGAGCTTAACTCGCTGCAATAACCATTTTAATCCAACCAGCATCAAAAGTTGTGTCATTTGGTGAAGTTGAGGTTTTAGCTTTCTGAAGGGCTTAACTCGCTGAAATAGTCATGTTCGCCAAAACAACATCAATATTTGAGTCATTTGGTGAAGTTGAGATTTTGATCTTCGGAAGTGCTTACCTCATGAAATAAGCAAGTCATGCAAACCAACATCAAAAACTCACTCATTTGGTGAAGTGAGTTATTGGTCTTCTGAAGTGCTTATCGGAGTGAATTAAGCATATTAGTCAAAACGGCATCAAAAATTAAGTCAAATAGTGAAGTTGAGATTTTTGATTTCGGAAGTGCTTATCTCACTGAAATAAGCATTTTAGTCCAACCAGCGTGCAAAGTTAGGTCCGTTGGTGGAGTTGAGATTTTTGCCTTCTGAAGTGCTTATCTGACTCATATAAGCATGTTAGTCAAACAAACATCGAAATTTGTGTCATTTTGTGATGTTCAGATTTTGGACTTCTGAAGTGCTTAACTCGCTGAAAGAAGCAT
>NW_025971538.1:9174-10568 GCF_021869965.1 Rhincodon typus
GTGAAATAAGCATGTTAGTCAAAGCAGCATCAAAAATTAAGTCAAATGGTGAAGTTAAGATTTTTGATCTCTGAATTGCTTATCTCACTGAAATAAGCATTTTAGTCAAGTCAACATCAAAACTTGAGTCATTTATTGAAGTTCAGATTTTGGTTGTCCGAAGTTCTTATCTCAAAAGAAATAATCATGTTCGTCAAAACAGCATGAAAAATTAATTCATTTGGTGAAGTTGAGATTTTTTACTTCTGACTCATGTAAGCATGTTAGTCTCACCAACATCAAAACTTGAGTCATTTGGTGAAGTTCAGATTTTGGTCTTCTGAAGTTGTTATCTCACTGAAATAAGCATTTAAGTCAAATCAGCATCAACAATTAGGTCCTTTGGTGAAGTTGAGAGTTTCGTCTTCTGATATGCTTATCTCGCTGAAATAAGCATTTTAGTTAAACCAGCATTAAAAATTAAATCATTCGGTGAAGTTGAGATTTTTACGTTCTGAACTGCTTAATTCGCTGAAATAAGCATGTGATTCAAAGCAATATTAAAAATTGAGTGATTTGGTGAAGATCAGATTTGAGTCTTCTCAAGTGCTTAACCCACTCAAGTAAGCATGTTTGTCTAAACAACATCAAAACTTGAGTCATTTGGTGAAGTTCTTATTTTGGCCTTCTGAAGTGCTTATCTCACTCCAATATGCATATTACTCAAAACAACATCATAAGTTGACTCATTTGGTGAAGTCGAGATTCTTCACTTCTGAAGTGCTTATTTCACTGGAGGAAGCCTGTTAGTCAATCCAACATCAAAATTTGAGTCATTTAGTCGAGTTCAGATTTTGGTGGTCTGAAGTGCTTATCTCACTGAAATAAGCATGTTAGTCAAAACAGCATGAAAAATTAATTCATTTGGTGAAGTTGAGATTTTTTACTTCTGAAGTGCTTGTCTGACTCATATAAGCATGTTAGTCTCACCAACATCAAAACTTGAGTCATTTGGTGAAGTTCAGATTTTGGTCTTCTGAAGTTGTTATCTCACTGAAATAAGCATTTTAGTCAAATCAGCATCAACAGTTAGGTCCTTTGGTGAAGTTGAGAATTTAGTCTTCTGATATGCTTATCTCACCGAAATAAGCATTTTAGTCAAACCAGCATCCAAATTTGAGTGTCATGTTGAAATTGAGATTTTGATCTTATGATATACTAATCGCGCGAAATTAAGCATGTTTGCCAAAACAACATCAAAAATTGTCATTTGTTGAAGTTGAGATTTTGATCTTCTGAACTGCTTGACTCTCTGAAACGAGTCTGTTAGTCAAACTGACATCAAAAATTGAGTCATTTGGTGAAGTTCAGATTTTTGTCTTCTGAAGTGCTTATCTCTCTGAAATAAGCATTTT
>NW_025971539.1:0-10568 GCF_021869965.1 Rhincodon typus
GCTGCTTGGCCTGCTGTGTTCATCCAGCTCTGTACCTTGTTGTCTCAGATTCTCCAGCATCTGCAGTTCCTACTATCTCTTATTTGGAATCACATAAGTTTTCAGAGTGCAGCCCCTTCGTCAGGAGCTGTGCGAGAGCAGAGCACACAGACACAGAGTTTATAGGCAGAGAGATCAAAAGATCGTACAACTGGTGTGAGGGGAGTGTCAGATGATGAGTCTCTGAGGGTGACTAAGAGTGTTAGACAGTGAGTCAAGTGTCGCCAGCGAATCACCAGCAAAGGAATGACCTGTAATCCAATTAAGTGAGGCAGAAAGATAATTACAAAAAAAAAGGTAGTGCTGGAGACAAATTAAATGACTCCAATAACATGATTGGCATAAAAAGTTGCATGCTGAGGGTCTAACCAAAGTAATAAGTAATCCAAAACTGTGCAAACTAATTAAAGCAGAAAGATCATAACAAATTATCAAGGTGTTGGTGTCAAAACAGGACAGTAGGGAAGATTTTACAGATACAGAATAGTGCGATGGGGTCACCTGCAGCGCGAAATGAACCTAAGATCATGGTAGAGGCCCTCCTCATGGGTATGGAACTTGGTTAGCAGTCTCTGCTCGGCAATTCTGCAATGTTGTGTAACTCAAAATTGCCTTGCTGAAGTGTTCCAGGACTGGAAGGGAACATTCTGTCTAACGATTGTTGTGTGGTGTCCATTCTTCCATTGTCGTAGCGTCTGCATGGTTTCACCAATATACCATGCCTCGGGGCATCCTCTCCTGCAGCGTATGAGGTAGACAACATTGGCTGCGTCACGAGTATCTGCCGTGTACGCGGTGGGTGGTGTTCTCATGTGTGATGGTAGTGTCCATGTTGATGATCTGACATGTCTTGCAGAGGTTGCCATGGCAGGGTTCTGTGGTGATGTTGTCCTGAATGCTGGGTAGTTTGCTGTGAACGATGATCTGTTTAACGTTTGGCAGTTGTTTGAAGGCGAGAATTGGAGACGTGGGGAAGATCTTGGCGAGATGCTCATCGTCATTGATGACATGTTGAAGGCTGTGAAGAACATGGCATAGTTTCTCCACTCCAGGGAAGTACTGGACAGTGAAGGTAACTCTATTGGTTGTATCCTGTGTCCGTCTTCTGAGGAGGTCTTTGCAGTTTTTCATTGTTGCTCATCAGAACTGGCGATCGATGAGTTGAGCATCATATCCTGTCCTTATGAGGTCGTCCTTCAAAGTCTTCAGGTGTCCATTGTGTTCTTCCTCATGTCAGCAGATCCTGTTTAAGTGCAGGGGTTGTCCATAGGGGATTGCTCCTTTAATATGTTGAAAATGGAAACTAGATAAGTGCAGCATCGTGAGGTTATCCGTTGGCTTGTGGTAGAGTGAGGTACTGAGGTGTCCATCCTTGATGGAAATGCGTGTGTCCAAGAATGAGACTGATTCTGAAGAGTAGTCCATAGTATGTCTGATGGTGGGATGAAACTTGTTGATATCGCTATGTAGTTGTTTCAGTGAATACTTGTCATGAGATTAAAGGAAGAAAATGTCATCAATATACCTGTTGTATAGTGTTGGTCAGAGGTCCTGAGCAGTAAAGAAGTCTGGCTTGGACTTGTGCATGAAAATATTGGTATATTGGCGTGCACATTTGGTCCCCATGGCTGTTCTGTGTGTCTGGATGAAGAACTGGTTGTCAAAGGTGAAAACGTTGTGGTCAAGGATGAAGTGGATGAGTTGTAGGATGGTGCCTTGAAATTGACAGTTGGTGGTATTGAGCACTGAGGCTGTTGCAGCGATGCCGTCATTGTGGGGGATGCTGGTGTAGAGTGTCGAAACATTTATTGTGACGAGGAAAGTTCCTAGTTCGACTGGTCTGTGGGTGCTGAGTTTCTGTAAGAAATCTGAAGTGTCACGGCAGAAGCTGGGGGTCCCTTGTACTATGGATTTCAAGATGCCCTTGACATAGCCGGAGAGATTCTCACACAGGATCCCATTTCCTGAAATGATGGGATGCCCAGGTGTGTTGGCTTTATGCATCTTGGATTCATGTCATGCTACAGGTGACCCCAGCATACTGTGCGGTATCTGTAAAATCTTCCTTACTGTTCTGTTTTGACCATCACCTTGATAAATTGTTATGATCTCTCTACCTTAATTAGTTGACTAAGTTTTGGATTAGTTATTACTTTGGTTAGACCCTCGACATGCGACTCATACCTATCAGGTTATTTCAGTCATGAAGCACTACCTTATTTTTAAATTTTTGTATTATCTTTCTGCCTCACTTAATTGGATTATAAGTCATCCCTTCACTGGTTATTCAGCTGGCGACACTTGACTCACTGCCTAACACCCTTGGTCACCTTCAGAGACTAATCATCTAACACTCCACTCACACCAGGTCTTTGATTTTTTGATCTCTCTGTCCTTGATCTCTCTGCCTATAAACTCTGTGTTTGTGAGCTCTGCTCTCTCACTGCTCCTGATGAAGAGGCTGCACTCCAAAAACTTGTGTGATTTCAAATAAACCTGTTGGACCATAACCTGGTGTCATATAACTTCTGAATTTAGCCACAACAATGATATAGAATCATAAATTCATAGATTACTACAGTTTAGAATAAGGCCATTCAATAGTACCAGTTCCCATCCACTTGACATTCTATCCCATCATCAACCTATCACCCTATTCCTGCACCCACCTGGCAGCCTACTCTTCCATTCACCTATTACCCTATCCCCTAACCAACATCGCACCCTACTTTCCCAACTCCCTGTTACTCTATTCGCTCATTTACTTTGCACTTATACCCCTGACCTAACCTCTCTCAACAGTTATCAAAGAAGCTTTTCGGGAGCTATTAAACCATGAAATATCATATTTATTGCTGTGAAAAAGGCCCATGGTTTTAATGGTGATTTACTCTGCTGCTGTCTGTGTGGATTTCTTGACTATATTGTGTTAGTTTGGCTGGGAATGCTCTCAGCCTGGAATTTCAGCTCTAAAACTCTTTCAAAGATCACCCTTTTACCTGATCTGAGTTAGAAGGAGAAATTCTAACCTATTTCGAATGATACAGTCAATGAAATAGAGTGACCACCCATTCATTTCAGTGAGCAATGTGACAATGGGAAAGAATGGCTAAAGTAGTTTTTCATTTCCTTCCTTGTGTGTTTAAAGGAAACAAGTGAAATCAGCTGAAGAACTTTGATGAAAGTATGAAAAGGAAAATCAAGATTAATCAATCATGTGCCATTATTTTAGGAAAGTGTGACAAAATTCATGGTGAGATTTCTGAATATTTTGTTTAAAAGAAGAAAGAGCTTGCATGCATAAAGAGCTTTCACATTCCCAAGGCATCCTGAAGTGTTTTACTCCCATCAATAATTTGTGGAATATAATCACTTTGCAATATAAGCAAGCCTGACATCCAAATTGTGCCTCGCAAAGTCCAGCTGAAAATAAGGAGACGGTTGAACTGTTTAGTTTCGGTGGTGTTGGCTGAAGGATAAATATTTGTCCAGATACTTTAAATTGTGTCTTCAGAACAGACAGATAAAGGTTGCGGTTTAATGTTTCATCAAATAAAAAGCATCTTTTACTTGCAACAAAGACTATCATCACTTAGAGGGAGATAACTACACCTCAATTTGAGCCATGTTGAAGAAATAATTCAGAAAATTGATGGAAGCTAAACCATTTAGACAGGATTGAGATCAAACTGGGAAAAACAACCTTGAGTTTAACTGGCTTGATGGCCAATTTTAGATGAAATATTGTCACAAGCAATTTAGGAGTGATTTCAGGAACAATCTTCATGCAAGCAGCGATCAATGCTTGAATGGGCTTTTGAATATAGAGTAGACACAAGTCTTAGATTCAATGATCTAGATTCAAGATCAAGTTACATGTTAGAAAGACTTAGTGTGTATTTTTCTAAGTTAGTCGTCTTTATTTGTCCTCATCCTCTATTGATATAAATTGTAAATTTATGTCAGCAAGTAATTTCATTCATCACATTAGGGCCTGGAAATTGGATTCCTCCCATTCAGGGTACAATCCATTACCACATGTGCTTCAAGTGCCTAATGAGATCAAATGTTCAATACTTTCAAGCTATCCTACAGTCTGCCTGCCTGCCTTGACACCATTGTCCTCCATGAGATTTAACATGTTGTGTCTTTTTCACTCTTGGTACATTATCTTAGGTCTTTATGAAAGTAATTAAATTTACATTGGCTATTCTGGGAAAACCACTATCAACCCGCTATCCACCCAGATGGAATTCTGGGACAGGGACATTGTAAAACATCAACACTTCAATACTGACTCAGAGCAATATTTGTGGCTTCACAGAAAACAGAGAGTATTCAACAGAATTCATAGGACTGGGCCGATGTGGTCGCTTACTCCAGAAGTCAGAGGAGATGGATGGTGTGAAGCACTCAGTCTATAGAACATGACTCAGCCGGCCACACTGTCATTGCTCAAAGTTTTCTTCAACTCAGCAATACTGCTCATTATTAGCTTGGACTTGTAAACCTGGCTTCAGCAGGGATGGGTCAACAGAAGACGTCATAGAAGACTGATGAATGGATGAAGATCTATCTTTAAGATATTGGCTGTTAGGCATAGATAAGTTTTTAAAGGTCTCAAATCTTTCAGTCAGCTATTGGCTGACTGGGTGAAGGGGTGGACGGGTGAGTGAGATGGAAAGTGAATGAGTACGTAATTGGGGAATAGTCTATTGGGGGAGTGGGCCTTGCCTCATGTGCAGGAGTTGGGGATGGGGTCAATGTTGATTGTAGAGCCTTCTGTGCTCAGTTCAGTGAAAGTGGTCTAATTAGAGCAGTAACCCAAATATTAACTGGAATAGCAGCCCAGATTTGCTGCTGGACAGTCATTATTTTAGTGTAGGTTGGAGTAAAACAAGGGGACCCTGTAGAAACCCCACAATAACACACCCAGAAGGCATTGCCAAGTAAACTGAATTTTCATGATCAATTCTACACCTGAAACCCTCTGTAAGTATCCATTTAAACTGGAGCCTTTGGATGGTTCCAATAACATTAAGCAAAATAGTTACTCAGGAAAACTTACATTTTCATATGTACGTTCAAAGATATGAGGAGCCATGAAACCAGCCCTACATTTACTTCCCACATACCCAAATACACCTCAGCGAGACTCCTTATCCCTCTCTCTGATAGTTCTATGCTATGAAAGAACTGTCAGAATGGAATTACATCTCCGTGTTTGTGAAATTCCCCGATTGGAATCTCTCACTGATATGCAGAGCTGTCTAATAAACAAAAAGGCCAGAGTGACTGTCTTTGTGAGACTGCCACTCCTCAGAAAATACAGCTCAATATTTCCAGGCTAAGTATTGAAATGCACCTGTAGTTACTGATAGTGAATTAAATTCCACACACAGTCCTTGGCTGCAGAAATCAGCCCATCAAAAGATAAAAGTGTGTGTGTGTGTGTGTGTGTGTGTAAGTATATCTGGCGGGGCTTCCACAGAGTCCTGAAGCACATTTTCCAATTTATGGATTTTCACAACATGGATACTGGAAGATTTTGGGTTCACATTACATCACATCACATCACATCTAATTGCCCACAAAGATCGGTAAAAGGATCATTTCTCTACTCAGCACCTTAGCAGGCTGTCAGGTGGAGAATCAAACTAAACTCCCCTATTATAAACTTTTGCACCAGATAAAATATTCATGATATGAAACAAATGACAGAGCCAGGAAAAGTTACCACATTTGGCTCAATAGGATCGTCACACGGAGTTTGGGGCAAGTAAAATTGGTTGCCAAGGAGGGAGGAAAATAAATTGGAATAGGGTGAGACATAGGTGGGCAGTGGACAGCTGATTAAAACTTACCATTAAACATTGCCAGTTAGCTCACATGTAGACTCAGTAATCATGAATGTAGTTATGTCCTGCTCTGTTCAGAGTAAAGCAGTGCCTGGACCTGAAACTGTCCTGAGTGCTAATTTTGGACTTTCTAGTGCTATGTTGACAGAAATATCGAAGTAATAAAATGACATGGACTGCAATACTGGTCAAGTCCATGGATCCCACATGCAATGCATGTTGGGAAGGGTACTTGTGCAGCTGACCTACTTCTATACCTGCATAATCAGGAAATGTTTACTCATCACATTCATCAGGATTTAACACGTTTCAAAAATTTGCCGTGTACCTGTGTTCAGCATGATGAGGGTGCATCTCCCCATAATGTTATTGAAAGGATTAGTCATCCAACTTGCAAATAAAAGCCTACATCTGCTAGGACAAGATTTTTGGAAGTTCTGTGACTTGTTTTTGGAGATATTGTTGAGAGCTGCTGCAGATGCTTAGGTAGGTCAAAGTGTCTGGTAGCGTGCTTCAACTCTAAGCAAGGTATGGAGCCTTGACTGAGAAATGGAGCAGAGAGTTTCAACATAGAAACATAGAAGATAGGAACAAGAGGAGGCCATTCGGCCCTTCGAGTCTCCTCTGCCATTCTTCATGATTGTGGCTAATCGTCCAACTCAATAGCCTAATCCTGCTTTCTCCCCATAATCTTTGATACTATTCGCCCCAAGTGTTCTCTCTAGTTGCCTCTAGAACACATTCAATGTTTTGGCATCAACTATTTCCTGTGGTAATGAATTCCACAGGCTCACCACTCTTGGGTGAAGAAATATCTCCTCATCTCCGTCCTAAACCATCTACCTCAAATCCTCATGCTATACCCCTGGCTCTGGACACACCCACCATCGGGAACATCCTCCCTGCATCTACCCTGTCCAGTCCTGTGAGAATTTTATCAGTCTCTATGAGATCCCCCCTCATTTGTCTGAACTCCAGCGAAAACAATCCCAACCTAGTCAATCTCTCCTCATATGTCAGACCCACCATCCCTGGAATAACTGTGGTAAACTTTCACCGCACTCCCTCGAGAGCAAGAGCATCCTTCCTCAGAAAAGAAGATTGAAACTGCACACAATATTCAAGGTGTGGCCTCACCAAGGCCCTGTATAACTGCAACAACACATCCCCGCTCCTGTATTCGAAACCTCTCGCAATGAAGGCCAACATATTATTTGCCTTCTTTATTGCCTACTGCACCTTCATGTTTACCTTCAGCGACTGGTGCACAAGGACACCCAGGTCCTGCTGCACTCTTCCCCTCTCCCAATTTACAACCATTCAGGTAGTAATCTGCCTTCTTGTTTTTGCATCTGAAGTGTTTTATCCAAATTACACTACATCTGCCATTGATTTGCCGCTCACCCAACCTGTCAAGATCATGCTGAAGGATCTCTGCATCCTTGTCACAGTTCCCTCACCCAAATCATTAATCTATATTGTGAATAGCTGGGGTCCCAGCACCGATCCCTGTGGCACCCCACTGGTTACTGCCTGCCAATTTGAAAAGGACCCATTCATTCCTATTATTTGTTTCCTCTCTGCCAACCAGTTTCCTATCATTCACTTCCCCTAATCCCATGCGCTTAATTCTTGCACGTTAATCTCTTATATGGGACTTTGTTAAACACTTTCTGGAAGGTTCTGCTCAGATGAAGGAGAGAAAGGGCTCTGCATAGAAGGGTCCTGACCCATCTGAAAAAAGGTCCCGAACCGAAACGTCCGCTTTCCTGCTCCTCTGATGCCGCCTGGCCTGCTGTGTTCCTCCAGCTCCACATCATGCTATCTCAGACTCCAGCATCGGCAGTTCCTACTATCTCTGCATTGAACACCCTATTTGTCACAGCTTTTTTGAGAGCTCCTTCTGACTCATGAGCTGTTCATGAGGCTACTCAGCTGGTGGAAAGGTGTGATTACAGAATTGTGGTACCCACATCAACATGACCTGGATCTTTGTATCAGGGTAAGCCTTTCCAGGGGCCATAATGATCCACAGTGTCCTGAATGTCAATGTATCTGAATCTTTCTAGCTGAGATTGGGTGACATTTTCAATATCTCACAGTACACCTTATTATTCATGTATCCATTACTGCAGAGGCAAATTCATTGATTCCTCCTTCATAGAGAACTAGGTAAAGTAGACACATGGCTTTACCAGCATAGCAGGATCCCTGACCAAGCACATCTCTGATGATCTCCCATGTCACTGCAGAAAGGTATAGGAATCTTGAGGGTTACCACTAAATTCATATACAATTCATGTGCAACCATTGCAAAATATATCAAGTTGTTCACAATCCTGGCAGTAGCCATGCTATCAGTCCACTATCTTCGAGCCTCCATGATAACTTAGTCGATGGCTGTTCAGTGACAAAGGCTATCCCTGCTTACACAGTTCATGATTCTGCCCTGATTTCTGACTACCTGAAGTTACGCGCGTATAACATGGAGACAGAAGGAGAATGGTGGAGAAGACTCTTGGCATATTGAAACAAAGCTTTTGATGCTAAGGTCACTTTGTGGAAATTCTCCATTTCCACAATTCTGGAATGAGGTCTCAGGATGTCCAACCCTCCATGGCAATCATATTGTGGCACCCATTGCTACCAATATTACAGATGCCACTTTGAACAGAGAAGGCAGAGGAGGAGGGAGGAATGGCATATCCTTGTTCTTTCATTCTGCCCAAGGCTGCCAGCTCAAACCCTGTTTCTAAAAAGACAACTTCTCTTCACCACCATTCCCCACGATAGCACATAACTGACATACCCCATCACAGTGACGCATTAGACAAAATCTGATTATAGTAGCCATCAACTGAAACCTTTCATACACAGCTTTACCTAACAGTGTATTAAATTATAGAAACAAAACTGTTTGTCCTTATATATTCCCTCACTGCCTGCCTTGCTGGTACCTCGGCCTTTGACCTTGCATTCCTGGAGGATGAAGCCATTTTCAAAATGCTAATGTATTTTATAATTGGCTTCCCTTTACATCAATGTCTTTAATCTCAGTTTGTTTCCTCTTCAAACAACTCTCAAGTTGACTTTTTGCTGCATTCAGCAACTCAGGAGACTTTTTGATATTCTGCTGAAAGTGAGACATATTGCAATACAGCCAGGCCAGGAATTCTGCTTTCACAACATTTACATTTAACCCATGCCTTACTTTTGTTGAAAGAGGAGTTATTAATGTTCTAAAGTCTTTTTGCCGCGGGCATAGAGGCTGGAGTTGAAACTGTGATTGCTGGAATGTGATCATTTCTAGCTATTTCTCATATTGTGACATTATTTGAAACTTCTCTCAGTATTTCTTTTCTCCTTAGGAATTGCAGCTTTAATTTGTCAAAAAATATGGAAGTCTATCATATAGCTTGTCAAAGTTAATTTGAATGTGAAAGACTGCAGCTGACTTCTCAATGTCAGTTTTTGTCCAGTGAGAGGATTGATATTTGTTTGAAAACAGATGTCTGGAAGTCAGGCCAATTATCAAATTATGCAACACATCTTGAGAGTCTCACCTGCTTCCTCATTAAATGCTCTGCACATTGCTGGAGAGCTTCTGCCTAAAATAATCTGTGCTGATTGCCTAAATTGTCTAATTTTCTACTCTGCAATTTGGAGTAGAGACCTGTAGTTCTGTGCAGATGGCACTGCTGCATCCTTAGCTTTGTGAGTACTTCATTAAATACACCCATCATGTTGCACAGTAGGTCAACACACCCACAGAGTTGAGCCTTCTGGTCACCCTTACTGGATTGAGTAAACTAGATCGATATCTCAGACAACAAGGTGCAGAGCTGGATGAACACAGCAGGCCAAGCAGCATCATAGGAGCAGAAAGGCTGATGTTTCGGGCCTAGACCCTTCATCAGAAATGGGGGAGGGGAAGGGGGTTCTGAAATAAATAGAGAGAGAGGGGGAGGCGGATAGAAGATGGATAGAGGAGAGGATAGGTGGAGAGGAGACCGACAGGTCAAAGAGGCGGGGATGGAGCCAGTAAAGGTGAGTGTAGGTGGGGAGTTAGGGAGGGGATAGGTCAGTCCAGGGAGGACGGACAGGTCAAGGGGGCGGGATGAGGTTAGTAGGTAGGAGATGGGGGTGCGGCTTGAGGTGGGAGGAGGTGATAGGTGGGAGGAAGAACCGGTTAGGGAGGCGGGGACGAGCTGGACTGGTTTTGGGATGCGGTAGGGGGAGGGGAGATTTTGAAACTTGTGAAATCCACATTGATACCATTGGGCTGCAGGGTTCCCAAGCGGAATATGAGTTGCTGTTCCTGCAACCTTCGGGTGGCATCGTTGTGGCACTGCAGGAGGCCCAGGATGGACATGTCGTCTGAGGAATGGGAGGGGGAGTTGAAATGGTTCGCGACTGGGAGGTGCACTTGTTTATTGCGAACTGAGCGTAGGTATTCTGCAAAGCGGTCCCCGAGCCTCCGCTTGGTTTCCCCGATGTAGAGGAAGCCACACCGGGTACAGCGGATGCAGTATACCACATTGGCAGATGTGCAGGTGAACATCTGCTTGATGTGGAAAGTCTTCTTGGGGCCTGGGATGGGGGTGAGGGAGGAGGTATGGGGGCAGGTGTAGCACTTCCTGCGGTTGCAGGGAAAAGTGCCGGGTGTGGTGG
>NW_025971540.1:0-10568 GCF_021869965.1 Rhincodon typus
TGGGCTGTGTTTTAGGGTTTATTTACAGGGGGCTCTGTGTTTTAGGGTTATTTACATTAGGCTCTGTGTTTTAGGATTTTTTTTAACAGGCTCTGGGTTTTCTTGTTTATTTAATGGTGGCTCTGTGTTTTAGGGTTTATATCCTGGGGTCTTTGTGATTTCGGGTTTATTTACAGAGGGCTTTATGTTTTAGGGTTTATTTCCTGGGGGTTGTGTGTTTTAGGGTTTATTTCCAGGGGGCTGTGTGTTTTTGGGTTTATTTACAGGGGGCTCTGTGTTTTAGGGTTTATTTACTGGGGGCTCTGTGTTTTAGGGTTAATTTAAAGGAGGTTCTGTGTTTTAGGGTTAATTTACAGGAGGCTCTGTGTTTTAGGGTTTATTTACAGTAGGCTCTGTGTTTTAGAATTTTTTTGCAGGAGGCTCTGGGTTTTAGAACATATAACATAGAACATAGAACATTATAGCGCAGTACAGGCCCTTCGGCCCTCGATGTTGCGCCGAACTGTGAAACCAATCTGAAGCCCATCTAACCTACACTATTCCATTATCATCCATATGTTTATCCAATGACCATTTAAATGCCCTTAAAGTTGGCGAGTCTACTACTGTTGCAGGCAGGGCATTCCACGCCCTTACTACTCTCTGGGTAAAGAACCTACCTCTGACATCTGTCCTATATCTATCACCCCTCAATTTAAAGCTATGTCCCCTCGTGCTAGCCATCACCATCCGAGGAAAAAGGCTCTCACTGTCCACCCTATCTAATCCTCTGATCATCTTGTATGTCTCTATTAAGTCACCTCTTAACCTTCTTCTCTCTAAGGAAAACAGCCTCAAGTCCCTCAGCCTTTCCTCATAAGACCTTCCCTCCATACCAGGCAACATCCTGATAAATCTGCTCTGCATCCTTTCCAATGCTTCCACATCCTTCCTATAATGCGGTGACCAGAACTGTACACAATACTCCAAGTGCGGCCGCACCAGAGTTTTGTACAGCTGCAACATGACCTCATGGCTCCGAAACTCAATCCCTCCACCAATAAAACCTACCACACCATACCCCTTCTTAACAACCCTATCAACCTGGGTGGCAACTTTCAGGGATCTATGCACATGGACACCGAGATCTCTGTGCTCATCCACACTACCAAGAATCTTACCATTAGCCCAGTACTCTGTATTCCTGTTACTCTTCCAATGTGAATCACCTCACACTTTTCCGCATTAAACTCCATTTTCCACCTCTCAGCCCAGCTCTGCAGCTCATCTATGTCCCTCTGTAACCTGCAACATCCTTCCGCACTATCCAAACTCCACTGACTTTGGCGTCATCCGCAAATTTACTAACCCATCCTTCTACACCCTCATCCAGGTCAATTATAAAAATGACAAACAGCAGTGGCCCCAAAACAGATCCTTGCGGTACACCACTAGTAACTGAACTCCAGAATGAACATTTCCCATTAACCACCACCCTCTGTCTTCTTACAGCTAGCCAATTTCTGATCCAAACCGCTAAATCACCCTCCATCCCATGCCTCCGTATTTTCTGCAACAGCCTACCGTGGGGAACCTTCTCAAACGCTTTACTGAAATCCATATATGCCACATCAACCGCTTTACCCTCATCCACCTGTTTGGTCACCTTCTCAAAGAACTCAATAAGGTTTGTGAGGCATGACCTACCCTTCACAAAACTGTGTTGACTATCCCTAATCAAATTATTCCTTTCTAGATGATTATAAATCCTATCTCTTATAATCCTTTCCAACACTTTACCCACAACCGAAATAAGGCTCACTGGTCTATAATTACCAGAGTTGTCTCTACTCCCCTTCTTGAACAAGGGGACAACATTTGCTATCCTCCAGTCTTCTGGCACTATTCCTGAAGACAATGACGACATAAAGATCAAAGCCAAAGGCTCTGCAATCTCCTCCCTAGCTTCCCAGAGAATCCTAGGATAAATCCCATCCGGCCCAGGGGACTTATCTATTTTCACACTTTCCAGAATTGCTAACGCTTCCTCCTTATGAACCTCAATCCCATCTAGTCTAATAGCCTGTATCTCAATATTCTCCTCGACAACATTGTCTTTTTCCTGTGTGAATCCTGACGAAAAATATTCATTTAGCGCCTCTCCTATCTCTTCGGACTCCATGCACAACTTCCCACTACTGTCCTTGACTGGCCCTAATCTTACTCTAGTCATTCTTTTATTCCTGACATACCTATAGAAAGCTTTAGGGCTTTCCTTGATCCTACCTGCTAAAGACTTCTCATGTCCCCTCCTGGCTCTTCTTAGCTCTCTCTTTAGGTCCTTCCTGGCTAACTTGTAACTCTCAAGTGCCCTAACTGAGCCTTCACGCCTCATCTCTACGTAAGCCTCCTTCTTCCTCTTGACAAGAGATTCAACTTCTTTAGTAAACCACGCTTCCCTCGCTCGACCACTTCCTCCCTGCCTGACAGGTATATACTTATCAAGGACACGCAGTAGCTGTTCCTTGAACAAGCTCCACATTTCAATTGTGCCCAGCCCCTGCAGTTTCCTTCTCCATCCTATGCATCCTAAATCTTGCCTAATCGCCTCATAATTGCCTTTCCCCCAGCTATAACTCTTGCCCTGCAGTATATACCTATCCCTTTCCATTGCTAAAGTAAACGTAACCGAATTTTTGTGTTTATTTTCAGTGAGCTCTGTTTTTTAGCGTTTATTTTCTGGACCCTCTATGTTTTGGGGTTTAGTTGCAAGGGGCTCTGTGATCTTGGTTTATTTACAGTGAGCTCTGTATTTTAGTAATGTTCAGGGCCCTCTCTGGTTTTGGGTTTACTTACAGTCCGCTCTGTATTTTACAGTTGATTTTTAGTGAGCTTTATGTTTTAGGGTTTGTTTACAGGTAGCTGTGTGTTCCAGGGTTTATTTACAGGAGGCTCTGTGTTTTAGGGTTTATTTTCAGGGGGCCCTGTGTTTTATGGATTATTTACATTGAGCGCCGTGTTTTGCGGATTATTTAAACAAGTCTCTGATGTTGGGTTTGTTTACGGGCATCTCTGATTGAGGTTTTATTTGCAGTGCGCTCTGAGTTTTAGTGTTTATTTACAGTGAGCTCTGTGTTTTATGGTTTTATTTACAGGACCCTCTATCTTTTAGCGTTTATTTACAGGGGCATCTCTGTGTTTTAGGGTTTATTTGCAGGAGTCCTTGTGTTTTAGGGTTTATTTGCAGGAGTCGCTGTGTTTTAGGGTTTATTTGCAGTAAGCTCTGTGTTTTAGGGTTTGTTTACAGGGGGCGCTGTGTTTTAGGATTTATTTCCGGGGGCACTGTGTTTTAACGTTTATTTACAGAGGGCTCGGTGTTTTAGGATTTATTTCCAGGGGGCACTGTGTTTTCGGGTTTATTTACAGTAGGCTCTGTATTCTTCTGGCTTCTGGGTTTTAGTGTTTATTTAAAGGAGGCTCTGTGTTTAAGGGTTTATATCCTGGGTTCTTTGTGTTTTTGGGTTTCTTTACAGAGGGCTCTGTGTTTTAGGATTTATTTACTGGGGGCTCTATGTTTTAGGGTTTATTTACCGGGCGCTCTGTGTTTTACAGGTTATTGAAAGAGTTCACTGCTTTAGGGTTTGTTTACATGAGTCTCTGTGTTCTAGTGTTTATTTTCATTGTACTCTGTTTTTTAGGGATTATTTTCCGGACCCTTTGTGTTTTAGGGTTTAGTTACAAGGTGCTCTGTGTTTTAGGGTTGTTTTATAGGGGCTGTCTCTTTTAGGATTTATTTACGGAGGCTCTGTGTTTTAGGATTTATATCCTGGGGTCTTTGTGTAATTAGGTTTATTTACAGAGGGCTCTGTGTTTTAGGATTTATTTACTGGGGGCTCTCTGTTTTAGTGATTATTCACAATGAGCTCTGTTTTTTTAGGGTTTATTTTCAGTGGGCTGTGTTTTAGGGTTTATTTACAGAGGGCTCTGTGTTTTGGGGTTTATTTACAGGCGGGTCTATTTTTTAGGGTTTAATTCCAGGGGGCTCTGTGTTTTAGGGTTTACTTACAGGGGTCTCTGTGTTTTAGGGTTTATTTACAGGGAATTCGGTGTTTTAGGCTTTATTTACAGGGGGCTCTGTGTTTTAGGATTTATTTCCAGGGGACACTGTGTTTTAGGGTTCAGTTACTGGGGCTCTGTGTTTTAGGATTTTTTTGCAGGTGTCTCTGGGTTTTCGTGTTTATTTAAAGGAGGCTCTGTGTTTTAGGTTTTATTTACAGGACCCTATATATTTTTGGGTTGATTTACATGGGGCTCTCTGTGTTTTAGAGTTTATTTGCAGGAGTCGCTGCGTTTCAGGGTTTATTTGCAGGGAATTCGGTGTTTTAGACTTTATTTACAGGGGGCTCTGTGTTTTAGGATTTATATCCAGGGGGCTCTGTGTTTTAGGATGTTTTTGCAGGAGGGTCTGGGTTTACGTGTTTATTTAAAGGTGGCTCTGTGTTTTGGGTTTTATTTACAGAGCACTCCGTATTTTAGGATTTATTTCCAGGGGTCACTGAGTTTTAGGGTTTATTTACTGGGGGCTCTGTGTTTTGGGGTTTATTTTGAGGGGGCTCTGTGTTTTAGTGTTTATTTACAGGGTGCTCAGTGTTTTAGGGTTTATTTCCAGGGGGCTCTGTGTTTTAGGGTTTATTTACAGGGTATGTGTGTTTTCGGATTTATTTCCAGGGGGCACTGTGTTTTCGGGTTTAGTTACAGTAGGATCTGTGTTTTAGGATTTTTTTGCGGGTGACTCTTGGTTTTAATGTTTATTTAAAGGAGACTCTGTTTTTTAGGGTTTATATCCTGGGGTCTTTGTGTTATTGGGTTTATGTACAGAAGGCTCTGTCTTTTAGGATTTATTTACAGTGTGCTCAGTGTTTTAGGGTTTATTTAGAGGGGGCTCTGTGTTTTCGAGTTTATTTACAGGCTGCTCAGTGTTTTAGGGTTTATTTACAGGGGGCTCTGTGTTTTAGGGTTTATTTACAGAGTATGTGTGTTTTAGGATTTATTTCCGGCGGCACTGTGTTGTCGGGTTTAGTTACAGTAGAATCTGTGTTTTCGGATTTTTTGCAGGAGGTTCTGGGTTTTCGGGTTTATTTGAAGGAGGGTCTGTTTTTTAGGGTTTATATCTTGGGTTCTTTGTGTTATTGGGCTTATTTACAGAGGGCTCTGTGTTTTATGTTTTATTTCCAGGGGGCTTTGTGTTTGTGGATTTATTTACAGGGGGCTCCGTGTTTTACAGGTTATTGAAAGGGGTCACTGCTTCAGGGTTGGTTTACATGAGTGTCTGGTTTCTAGGGTTTATTTTCAGTGAGTTCTGTTTTTTAGGGATTATTTTCCGGATGCTTTGTGTTTTAGGGTTTAGTTACAAGGTGCACTGTGTTTTAGGGTTTTTTTTACAGGGGCTCTCTGTTTTAGGATTTATTTACGGAGGCTCTGTGTTTTAGGGCTTATATCCTGGGGTCTTTGTGTAATTAGGTTTATTTACAGAGGGCTCTGTGTTTTAGGATTTATTTACTGGGGGCTCTCTGTTTTAGTGATTATTCACAATGAGCTCTGTTTTTTAGGGTTTATTTTCAGTGGGCTGTGTTTTAGGGTTTATTTACAGGGTGCTCTGTGTTTTAGGGTTTATTTACAGTAGACTCTGTGTTTTAGGTTTTATTTACAGAGGGCTCCGTGTTTTACAGGTTATTGAAAAGGGTCACTGCTTTAGGATTTGTTTACATGAGGCTCTGTATTCTAGCGTTTATTTTCAGTGAGCTCTGTTTTTTCGGGTTTATTTTCTGGACTCTCTATGTTTTAGGGTTTAGTTACAAGGGGCTCTGTTATCTTGGGTTTATTTACAGTGAGCTGTGTATTTTAGTGTTAATTTTCAGGGCCATCTCTGTTTTTGCGTTTAATTCCAGTCCGCTCTGTATTTTACAGTTGATTTTCAGTGAGCTTTATGTTTAAGGGTTTGTTTACAGGCAGCTCAGTATTCCAGGGTTTATTTACCGGAACCTTGTGTTTCAGGGTTTATTGACAGGAGGCTCTGTATTTTAGGGTTTATTTTCAGGGTGCCCTGTGTTTTATGGAATATTTACATTGAGCACCGTGTTTTACGGAATATTTAAGGGAGTCTCTGATGTGGGGCTTGTTTCCAGGCATCTCTAATTGAGGGTTTATTCACAGTGCGCTCTGAGTTTTAGTGTTTATTTTCAGTGAGCTCTGTGTTTTACGGTTTTATTTACAGGATCCTATATGTTTTTGGGTTGCTTTATAGAGGGTTCTCTGTGTTTTTTGCGTTTCTTTGCAGGAGTCGCTGCGTTTTAGGGTTTTTTTTTGCCGGAGGCGCTGTGTTTCAGGGTTTATTTGCAGGGAATTCGGTGTTTTAGACTTTATTTACAAGGGGCTCTGTGTTTTAGGATTTATATCCATGGGACACTGTGTTTTCGGGTTTATTTACAGTAGGCTCTGTGTTTTAGGATTTTTTTGCAGGAGGCTCTGGTTTTTCGTGTTTATTTAAAGTTGGCTCTGTGTTTTGGGTTTTATTTACAGAGGGCTCCGTGTTTTAGGATTTATTTCCAGGGGTCACTGAGTTTCAGGTTTTATTTAATGGGGGCTCTGTGTTTTAAGGTTTATATAGAGGGGGCTCTGTGTTTTAGTTTTTATTTTTATGGGTGCTCAGTGTTTTAGGGTTTATTTAGAGGCGGCTCTGTGTTGTAGGGTTTATTTACAGGGTATATGCGTTTTAGGATTTATTTCCAGGGGGCACTGTGTTTTCGGTTTTATTTACAGTAGGCTCTGTGTTTTAGGATTTTTTTGCAGGAGCCTCTGGGTTTTACGGTGTATATCCTGGGGTCTTTGTCTTTTTGGGTTTATTTACAGAGGGCTCTGTGTTTTAGGGTTTATTTATAGGGGGCTCCGTGTTTTACAGGTTATTGAAAGGGATCACTGCTTCAGGGTTTGTTTTCATGAGCTTCTGTTTTCTAGGGTTTATTTTCAGTGAGCTCTGTTTTTTAGGGATTATTTTCCGGACGCTTTGTGTTTTAGGGTTTAGTTACAAGGTGCACTGTGTTTTAGGGTTTATTTCCGGGGGTGACTGTGTTTTATGATTTATTTACGGAGGCTCTGTGTTTTAGGGTTTATATCCTGGGGTCTTTGTGTACTTGGGTTTATTTACAGAGGGCTCTGCGTTTTAGGATTTATTTACTGGGGGCTCTGTGTTTTAGTGTTTATTTACAGGGGCCTCTCTGCTTTAGTGATTATTCACAGTGAGCTCTGTTTTTTTTTGGTTTATTTTCACTGGGCTGTGTTTTAGGGTTTATTTACAGGGGGCTCTGTGTTTTAGGGTTATTTACATTAGGCTCTGTGTTTTAGGATTTTTTTTAACAGGCTCTGGGTTTTCTTGTTTATTTAATGGTGGCTCTGTGTTTTAGGGTTTATATCCTGGGGTCTTTGTGATTTCGGGTTTATTTACAGAGGGCTTTATGTTTTAGGGTTTATTTCCTGGGGGTTGTGTGTTTTAGGGTTTATTTCCAGGGGGCTGTGTGTTTTTGGGTTTATTTACAGGGGGCTCTGTGTTTTAGGGTTTATTTACTGGGGGCTCTGTGTTTTAGGGTTAATTTAAAGGAGGTTCTGTGTTTTAGGGTTAATTTACAGGAGGCTCTGTGTTTTAGGGTTTATTTACAGTAGGCTCTGTGTTTTAGAATTTTTTTGCAGGAGGCTCTGGGTTTTAGAACATATAACATAGAACATAGAACATTATAGCGCAGTACAGGCCCTTCGGCCCTCGATGTTGCGCCGAACTGTGAAACCAATCTGAAGCCCATCTAACCTACACTATTCCATTATCATCCATATGTTTATCCAATGACCATTTAAATGCCCTTAAAGTTGGCGAGTCTACTACTGTTGCAGGCAGGGCATTCCACGCCCTTACTACTCTCTGGGTAAAGAACCTACCTCTGACATCTGTCCTATATCTATCACCCCTCAATTTAAAGCTATGTCCCCTCGTGCTAGCCATCACCATCCGAGGAAAAAGGCTCTCACTGTCCACCCTATCTAATCCTCTGATCATCTTGTATGTCTCTATTAAGTCACCTCTTAACCTTCTTCTCTCTAAGGAAAACAGCCTCAAGTCCCTCAGCCTTTCCTCATAAGACCTTCCCTCCATACCAGGCAACATCCTGATAAATCTGCTCTGCATCCTTTCCAATGCTTCCACATCCTTCCTATAATGCGGTGACCAGAACTGTACACAATACTCCAAGTGCGGCCGCACCAGAGTTTTGTACAGCTGCAACATGACCTCATGGCTCCGAAACTCAATCCCTCCACCAATAAAACCTACCACACCATACCCCTTCTTAACAACCCTATCAACCTGGGTGGCAACTTTCAGGGATCTATGCACATGGACACCGAGATCTCTGTGCTCATCCACACTACCAAGAATCTTACCATTAGCCCAGTACTCTGTATTCCTGTTACTCTTCCAATGTGAATCACCTCACACTTTTCCGCATTAAACTCCATTTTCCACCTCTCAGCCCAGCTCTGCAGCTCATCTATGTCCCTCTGTAACCTGCAACATCCTTCCGCACTATCCAAACTCCACTGACTTTGGCGTCATCCGCAAATTTACTAACCCATCCTTCTACACCCTCATCCAGGTCAATTATAAAAATGACAAACAGCAGTGGCCCCAAAACAGATCCTTGCGGTACACCACTAGTAACTGAACTCCAGAATGAACATTTCCCATTAACCACCACCCTCTGTCTTCTTACAGCTAGCCAATTTCTGATCCAAACCGCTAAATCACCCTCCATCCCATGCCTCCGTATTTTCTGCAACAGCCTACCGTGGGGAACCTTCTCAAACGCTTTACTGAAATCCATATATGCCACATCAACCGCTTTACCCTCATCCACCTGTTTGGTCACCTTCTCAAAGAACTCAATAAGGTTTGTGAGGCATGACCTACCCTTCACAAAACTGTGTTGACTATCCCTAATCAAATTATTCCTTTCTAGATGATTATAAATCCTATCTCTTATAATCCTTTCCAACACTTTACCCACAACCGAAATAAGGCTCACTGGTCTATAATTACCAGAGTTGTCTCTACTCCCCTTCTTGAACAAGGGGACAACATTTGCTATCCTCCAGTCTTCTGGCACTATTCCTGAAGACAATGACGACATAAAGATCAAAGCCAAAGGCTCTGCAATCTCCTCCCTAGCTTCCCAGAGAATCCTAGGATAAATCCCATCCGGCCCAGGGGACTTATCTATTTTCACACTTTCCAGAATTGCTAACGCTTCCTCCTTATGAACCTCAATCCCATCTAGTCTAATAGCCTGTATCTCAATATTCTCCTCGACAACATTGTCTTTTTCCTGTGTGAATCCTGACGAAAAATATTCATTTAGCGCCTCTCCTATCTCTTCGGACTCCATGCACAACTTCCCACTACTGTCCTTGACTGGCCCTAATCTTACTCTAGTCATTCTTTTATTCCTGACATACCTATAGAAAGCTTTAGGGCTTTCCTTGATCCTACCTGCTAAAGACTTCTCATGTCCCCTCCTGGCTCTTCTTAGCTCTCTCTTTAGGTCCTTCCTGGCTAACTTGTAACTCTCAAGTGCCCTAACTGAGCCTTCACGCCTCATCTCTACGTAAGCCTCCTTCTTCCTCTTGACAAGAGATTCAACTTCTTTAGTAAACCACGCTTCCCTCGCTCGACCACTTCCTCCCTGCCTGACAGGTATATACTTATCAAGGACACGCAGTAGCTGTTCCTTGAACAAGCTCCACATTTCAATTGTGCCCAGCCCCTGCAGTTTCCTTCTCCATCCTATGCATCCTAAATCTTGCCTAATCGCCTCATAATTGCCTTTCCCCCAGCTATAACTCTTGCCCTGCAGTATATACCTATCCCTTTCCATTGCTAAAGTAAACGTAACCGAATTTTTGTGTTTATTTTCAGTGAGCTCTGTTTTTTAGCGTTTATTTTCTGGACCCTCTATGTTTTGGGGTTTAGTTGCAAGGGGCTCTGTGATCTTGGTTTATTTACAGTGAGCTCTGTATTTTAGTAATGTTCAGGGCCCTCTCTGGTTTTGGGTTTACTTACAGTCCGCTCTGTATTTTACAGTTGATTTTTAGTGAGCTTTATGTTTTAGGGTTTGTTTACAGGTAGCTGTGTGTTCCAGGGTTTATTTACAGGAGGCTCTGTGTTTTAGGGTTTATTTTCAGGGGGCCCTGTGTTTTATGGATTATTTACATTGAGCGCCGTGTTTTGCGGATTATTTAAACAAGTCTCTGATGTTGGGTTTGTTTACGGGCATCTCTGATTGAGGTTTTATTTGCAGTGCGCTCTGAGTTTTAGTGTTTATTTACAGTGAGCTCTGTGTTTTATGGTTTTATTTACAGGACCCTCTATCTTTTAGCGTTTATTTACAGGGGCATCTCTGTGTTTTAGGGTTTATTTGCAGGAGTCCTTGTGTTTTAGGGTTTATTTGCAGGAGTCGCTGTGTTTTAGGGTTTATTTGCAGTAAGCT
>NW_025971541.1:0-10566 GCF_021869965.1 Rhincodon typus
CGATTTATTTCAGAATCCCCTTCCCCTCCCCCATTTCTGATGAAGGATCTAGTCCCGAAACGTCAGCCTTCCTGCTCCTCTGATGCTGCTTGGCCTGTTGTGTTCATCCAGCTCTACACCTTGTTATCTCAGATTCTCCAGCATCTGCAGTTCCTACTAACTCAGATTGACTTCTTTGGTATGCAGTTCTCCAAGCATTTGCTGATGAGGTTCGTGACGGTGGTGGCATACTTGTCCAGGTTTTCCGCTGAGTACTTGAATGTGGTCCATTCCACCAATTCTGAGCAGTCCCGGAGACAGTTTTCCACAGCCTCGGACCAGCATTGTGCTTCCTTTTGTGAAGGGTCCTCCCATTTCAGCTCCAGTTTGTAAGCTTGGAGGAGGAAGACAGTGCTGTGATCTGATCTTCCAAAGTGCAAGCAAGGGATTGAGTTGTAGGCATCTTTGTTTGTGCAGCAGTGGTCCAGAATGTTCGGTCCTCTGGTGGGGCAGGAGATGTGTTGTTGGTCCTTTGGTAGCACCCTCTTGAGGTTGCCTTGGTTAAAGTCACTGTGTGGCAATGTAAGTCATGGGCATTCTTCATATCCGTATGGGATGGTATGTAGACTGCTGTCAGGATGGTGGAGGTGAACTCTCACAGTAAGTAGTAGGGACGGCATTTTACTGTAAGGTAAGGTAGGTCCGGGGCGCAATGGCTTGCCAGGATCGCTGCATCTGGGCACCAGGAAGTGTCACCACCTCCCGTCGCCTTACCCGAGGACACCGTGCAGTCCAAGCGATGTACGGAGAATCCGTCAGGAATGGCAGGGGTGAGCCACGTCTCCTTGAAGCAGAGCACACAATAGTCTTTCAGTTCCGAAAGAACTGCGGATGCTGTAAATCAGGAACAAAAACCAAGTTTCTGAAGAAGGGTCACCGGACCCAAAACGTTAACTCTGTTTTTTCCTTCACAGATGCTACCAGATCTGCTGAGCTTTTCCTACAACTTTGTTTTTGTTCCAGTCTTTCAGTCCCCTCTGTCTAGTTCTGAATTTATCCATTTTCTTTTTGATAGCCGGAACATTTGCTGGGGAGGGGTGTCTTGAAACTGCGTTGTTTCAATCTTGCCTTCAGGCCAGCACGTTTTCCCCCATTTTCTTGTAGGTTTCCTGCATCTGGATGGTCATAGGAGTTGATGATGTGCGTCTGCTGCTACATCAGGTAAGTGAGTCGGGTCTGGTCCTCCTGAGCTGGATTGGTAAAAATATACTGAAAGGCATGGCAGTATATGATCAATGGATGTATCACAGCAACTATACACTTCTTTAAGAAACAAGCACTCAGAAAACGTCAGTCGATTGTGGTTGACAAGGGAAGATCAGGATTGTATAAAATTAAAATAAAAGGCCTATAAAGTGGCCAAAAGCGGGCGTATATCTGAGGATTGGAAGGTTTTTAAAGAATACATCAAAAGAGGGCCAAGAAAGTGATAAAGAAAAAACAGAAAATGAATGCTGCTATCAGACTTGAAGTGTTCTCACCACTGAGTTTGAGAGAGTGCATTCAAGGGCCTTGGAGATCCAAATTTATATTGATAACTCCCATAATCTGTAGCACCTTTTCTAAATCTTAGAGACAGCATTATTATGGAGAATATATTACAATAACATCAACTTCTAATATGTTCATAAAAATGGGAATAACAAGTTATCTGGTTATTTTTGTTGTCAGTGGAAGGTGGATTAGTTTCAGGTTCGTAATTTTGAAGCTGCTAGGTTAATGAAGTACAGTGCATGTTTTGATTGTTTGTTTATGAATTATATCCTTTAAAACCTTGAACCCTAGTAGTCTGTGCACTGCATAATTTTGAGGGAAAAAGTGTCAGAAATTATTAGTAAAAGTGAACATTTTACAAGCTATTCTTTTAATTACAAGGGTTGCCCTGTACTGCTGTGGCTAGGTGCAGCATCAGTAGCTTTCATGTCATTCAGATGTGTGTTGATACTTTGCATTGTGATGAAACTTTGACATGAGCCATTCTCAGGCCATCACCTCCCAGTGAACCTCTGTTTGAAGGGGAATTTGGAGGTAACATATGAACAATAGTATGTTAAACTTAACCACGTGTATTGAATGTTCCAATCAGTTATACAGGATTTGAGGTCAGACAAGCTGTTCCAAATATTCACTTTCCTGTTTCTAATCAATCTAAAAATTATTCCATAAATTCTGTTGAGCCAGTTTTTTTAAGGGAACTGTAAGAATAAACTATTGTTGACAAGATTGCTAAATGTAATTATTTTTTTCTTTAAAAATCACATGCACCTTCTGATGCACTGTTAGGGATGGATTTTAAAGAGGTGTCTTGAGTCCTGTTTTCACCAGCATGCATTCAGAGCTCCCTGCCAATGCAGCATGGGAGAGACCTCTTGAAACAGATTCCAAGACATTCTAACTCTCCCAGTAAAGTACAGGATATTTGTATATTCCATGTTACAATGCTTACATGTAACATTGACATTCGTGTCACTCATGTCCTCTGAATACACGATCAATGATGAACAACTTCATGGACAACCATGTCTTCCCATGTTCTCATGATTTTTGCCATGTGTCCTTATCACCTATCTAGGGCTGTCAATACATCTTACACAGCACCCGATATTCATCCGTCCTGCTATCAAGTCTCGCTTTACTCCAGTACTGACATGATTCAATTCCCCGCTAGCAGGATGGAGGTTTCTTGCTACTATCTGCAGCTGTTTGTTTACAAGAATTCAGCTAAGTTCCTTAATGTTAGTTTGTTAGTTGCATTTATAATTTTAGTATACCTATGTATATAATATGTAATGGTGTACAGGTAGCAGCAGTGTGTCTATCTACAAATTGCACTGTAGAAATTCATCAAGGCTCCTTAGCATCTTCCAAGGAATGACTACTGCCATCAAGGGCAGCAGATGCACGAAAATACCACCGCGTTCTAGTTCCCCTCCAAGCCCCTCTCCATACAGGCTTGGAAATAAATCACCATTCCTTCAGTGCTGATGGGTCAAAATCCTGGAAATCTCTCCCTAAAAGCATTTTGGTTGTTCCTAAACCAAATGGACTGCAGCATTACTTGGAGGCCACTCTCTACCACCACCTCGAGGACAGTTAAACAAAAAATCCCAGCCCAGCTCGTGATGCCCATGTCCCTTGAATGAAGGTGTGCATGGATGGGTGCAGCTTGAACAATACTCGAGCTCAATATCATTCAGGTCAACGCAGCTCCCTTGATTGGCACCACATCCACCACCTCCAATGTCCCTTCCGTTCGCCACCAACTTAGTGGTAGCTGTTGGTAGACTCTCAGTCAGACTCCTTTGAAAGCACTTTACAAACCCATAACCTAGACCACTTAGAAGGACGAGGGCAGAGTATGCTTCAGAACATTACCAACCAGAAGTCCCCCTCTAAGCTACAGTGTATCCTGAATTCAAACTACATTGCTTTTCCTTCTCTTTCTCTGAGATAAATTCCTGAAATTCCCTCCCTAACAGCTCTATGATTGTGCTGATGCCGTAAAGATTGCAGAGATCCAAGAAGGCAGCTCATCTTATCAAGGGCAATTTGGGATGGGCAAAAGATGGTGGCCAGGTTAGCACTGCCCATGTCCTATGAACAAGTATGTATGTTAAAAACAGATATTCGCATGAATACACATTCACTATGCCAAGGCTGCTCTGCATGCAGCATCCACTAATCAAGATCAGTAGCCAGATTGATCGTTCACTCAACATTTCAGGACTTGCTATCTGTAAATTTTGACTCCACTGAAGCATATTGAGAATAAGGAGACTTGCATCTATGTAATGCCTTTCATGATGTCAGAATATCACGAATTTCATTGGTGCAGTTCTAATTTTGGCAAATGAGTTTTTATACAACAATGTTCCACAAACAAAATTGTGATTATGACGTTATAATTTGTTTTTAGGTGTTTGGTTAAGCAATGAATATTTGCTAGGACATTGATTAGAAGACCAGTTTTTCAAAATAGTGTTAGGAATCTTATCCCATCCATCATTAATATAGTAATAGATCTTTGAAAACTATTCAGGTAAGTTTCATAGCAGTGTAAAAAATGTGGCAAGTTCACATCCTGTTTCCTTAAATTTGCCCTTTTTTTTTTAATGCATCATGAATAAAGACCTTAGCTTCCAAGAGATCATCTGGGAAGTTAATTTGAGACTCCAGATTTACCAGAACTTCATAACTGACATTAACTTCTGAAACTATGCTAAGGGTTCAGTGAGGAGCAGCACGATTATACATGCATTCTTTCAGGAGATTTCAAAGACTGAATTTATTGCCGAACAATGAAGGCTTGGATATTAATTGGTAACCTAGCGTTTGACAAAATCTCATTCCGCAATTACTCTTTATAAAACAAGAGTGGTGTTGCTGCTTAACAGATTTTTTGGATGAATATAGAATCCTACTTCTCAGAACAGAACCTATTCCTTGATGCTAGTTACCTGAAGGAGAAGGTATCTTACAGAAAAATACTCCATTTCTTGCATACCTATTTTATATCATTGATGGAATTCTGGTAGCAGGCTCTATTGACCTAGAAGTTTATATTGCTGGTGGAGAAAATAATCTTGAAATGTTTTTTTTCAAATGCATGTGTTATTGTTATTTACCTGTTTACTTTTCAGCAATGGAGGACTGATTGAGCCAACTATTCGGATTCTCCACTTGCTTCACGGGTTAAGATTCTCCCAGAGTGATGCTTTGTTAGTAGGTAAGAAATACTGTTACGTGTCAACTTCCAGTGATTCGTTGTGTTGGTCAATACTTGTTGTCATAAATCAGCTCAGTATGGTCTCTGTCCCCTCTAGCTGGTGATAGATTGAGGAGCTTTCTGTAATGTTAAACAAAATCAGAAATTGATGGAAAAACTCAGCAGAATGTTCTGTACTTTTCCAGCAATTTCTGATTTTGTTTGGGATTACCAGCATCTGCGGTTCTTTATTTTTTATTCTCTCTAATGTTATTCTGACCACTATTACTTGTGACTCACACCACTGCATAACAGAATTCCTGACCATAATATACACTATCCAGAACTATAACTGTTAGTGATAGCAGCAAAGGTGGAGAGAGAGGGGCCTATTGTTTGGTCTGTTAAGTGCTTGATTCTGAGTGTTCTGCAGTGGCTGAACAAAAACATAACAATCAAGCAGAAAGGGCATGGGGAAATGAATGGAAGTTGAATAGGGGAAGCAGCTGGGAGTAGAATCTTGGAGTTGAGAAGGAAAGAGATTGATAGCATCAACTGGTAAAGAAGGAAAGAGCACCAACTTCACCTGAGGAAGTTGGACAAGGAAGGAAATTGCCAGCTTGAACTGTACTGACGGGCATGATGTGGAGTTGCTGGTAGTGGACTGGGGTGGACCAGGTCAGAAATCAGATAACACCAGCTTATAGTCCAACACATTTATTTGAAATCACTAGTTTTTGAAGCATAACCCCTTCATCAGGTGAAGTGAGAGAAGCTTGCAGACATAGAATTTATAGGCAGAGAGATCAGAAGATCATACAAATGGTGTGAGTAGAGCTTTGAATAATAAGTCTCTGCAGGTGATCAAAAATGTTAGACAGTGTGAGTAAAGTGTCGATGGCTGAATAACAAGTGGGACGGGATAACCTATAATCTAGTTAAATGAGGCAGAGAGATACTCACAAAAAAAAAGTGGTGCTGGAGAAAACCAAATGACTGGAAAACATAATAGATATATGAGTTGCATGCCAAGGGTCTAACCAAAGTAATAATTAGTTTGTACAGTTTTGGATTACTTAAGGTAGAGTGATCATAACAATTTATCAAAGTGATCGTGTCAAAACAGGACAGTAAGGGAGATTTTACAGATACAGAACAGTATGGTGGGTCACATGTAGCATGACATGAACCCAAGATCATGGTAGAGGCTGTCAGCCATGTTCCATACACATGACATCAGTTTCTGCTCAGTGGTTGTGTGTTTTTGTGTATTTTGGAGGGGAAACCCCCCACAGATTGGAAGCTGAATGTCCTTGACCGCTGAAGTATTCCTTGACTGGCAAGGAATGTTCCTGTCTGGCAATTGTTGCGTGGTGTCGATTTACCCATTGTCATACTGTCTGTATGATGTTGCCAAGATACGGTGCCTTGGGACATCTTTGCCTGCAGCGTATGAGATAGACAGCATTGGCCAAGTCACGTGAGTATGTGTAGTGTTCCCACGTGTGATGGTAGTAACGTTTACTTCTTGACTTCAAACACCTGCCAAACCTTAATCAGACCATCGTTCACAGCAAAATATCCAGCCTTCAGGACAACATTGACCACAACACCACACAACCCTGCCATGACAACCCCCGCAAAACATGCCAGATCATCCACATGGATACTGCCATCAGACATGGGAACACCACCCACCATGTACACAGCAGATACTCACGTGACTCAGCCAATGTTGTTTATCTCATACGCTGCAGCCAAGAATGCTCCAAGACATGGTATATTGGCGGCACATGTAGACGCTACAAGAACGGCTGCATGACACTGCGCAGTAATCGCCAGAGATAAATGTTCCTCAACACTTCAGAGGCCGAGGACATTCAGCCTCAGATCTTTGGGTGAACGTCCTCTAAGGCGGCGTTGGAGATAGACGAAAATGCAGAATTGCTGAGCAGACACTGTTAGCCAAGTTCAGTATGTATGAAGACGGCCTCAACCGTGATCTTGGGTTCATTTCTGTGCTATGTGTGACCCCAACACACTGTTCTGTATCTGTAAAGTTTTCCTTACTGTCCTGTTTTGACACCATTAACTTGATAAATTACGAGATCTCTACCTTAATTAGTTTGAGTAGTTTTGGCTTAATTACTACTTTGGTTAGACCCTCGGCATGCAATTCTTGTACGTATCATGATAATCCAGTCATTTGGTTTGTCTCCAGCGTCACCTTATTTTTATTTTTTATTTGTAAGTATCTGTCTGCCTTATTTAATGAGATTATAGATCATCCCTTTGCTTGTTATTCAGCTGTTGACACTCTACTCACACCATTTAACACTTTTGATCACCTGCAGAGACTTATTATTTGACTCTCCACTCATGATTTGTATGATCTTCTTATCTCTGCCCATAAATTCTGTGTCTGCATGCTTCTCTCTCACTTCACCTGACAAAGGGGCCACACTTCGAAAGCTTGTGATTTCAAATAAACCTGTTGGACTATAACCTGGTGTTGTCTGATTTCTGACCTGGGCTGAGAGAAAGTAGCATATTAGCTGAACAGCAAGTATGAATTGATCATTTGCAAGGACAATAGATTGTCATGTTGAAGTGGTGACCGGAAGGAAAAAAGGAGTCAGTGCTTTTATGAGCTGGAGAGTTAGAGACTGCCTCTGTACAATTGAAAGATGGGGTAATGGAGGAAAGTATCAACGAACTGGATTTGGAGCAACTACTGTTTTACAGTGAATTGAGATGGGAGTATCAGATGTGTAGTGTTGAGTTAACTCCCAGGGGAATGGTATGGTTGCTTTGTAATTAAGATGTCACTTTTATTTTTCCTTTATAAAATTCAAAATCTGATGGCGGAAATAAAACTTGCTTAAACAAACTGGATACAGTATTTTATTTCTAAAATTTGACATTCCCAGCAGGAGCATGCACTCGCTTTGTAAAAAATCTTTTCATGCTTAGTTTTTACTTGCTGTTTACGTTAATTATTTCCACAATTCATAACTGGAACCATTTTTCAGCTCTTTCAGAGCTGTTGGACAGATTTTATAGTTTGCCAAAGTTAATATATAGAAGTTTTAAAAATTTAGAAGTAATATTCGATGAAATTGATAGTTTCCTTTGGAAATGGGAGGAAATTGTAATGCTGTCAATGTACAGTAATATCAATAAGAATCCATTTCTTAAAATATTCTTTGTAGTTACAAGTCTTGAGAATTGTTTTCTAGATTCACACTCTTCTAACTTGTTTCTTTCTTAATGGAAAGTAGAGGATAGTCAACAGTTCTGGTTGAAATAAAAAGCTGTGGTTTCCAAGCAATGGAAACTACTTTTGTTATGATCTATCAATTGCAGAAGTTAAAACTAAAGGCTGAGAAAGTACTGCCTGCCTCCCATATCAATGAATATAATGGATTGAAAACCAATGAGACAAAGACTGACTTCAATTTATTTTGGATTAAAACCACAACATTTTAACTGTGACCAGTCTGGTTTGTACTAATGGCACCACCTACATTCAAAAGTGATGTGGTAGTCCACAATGCAATCGCAGGCAGAAAGTTTTAAAAGCACAATTTAAGTTGCTATGAACCTCAAACATGGCTTTCTCTTTTGTCCCCCTCCCTCTCGCATTCTCGCACTCTTTCTCTTCCCTGTCTCCCATCTTGCATGTTGTAAACTGTAAAAAGTTTAATGCTTGCTGTTTAAAAAAAATTCTTGTATCTATATCTATCATTACAATCTCATGAGAAAGCAGTTTGAAATTTATCAGTGTAATTTTAATAAAACGCTGAGAAAGATTATATAATGGTTTGCATATTGGATTATTTGTATATTTTCTTGAATATTCTGTTCACAGAAGTATGTAATGACTGTACATTTATCCATTAGATTTATACACATGACCGAGTGGGATGCGTAAGTGTACAGAAGTTAACTTCCTCTTTTCTTGTATTCCTTTCGTGAAGTCTCCTGAATTGAACAACTTGATTTTTTTTTTCTAAAGTGTAATGCTTCAAAAGGCCCAGTTCTAAACAAAATTGACAGACTGTTGAAAAGCCTGTATTGGCATAATGATAGCTTGTCCATTTGGCAGCTATGCTTCCTCTGTTGGCTCAAGGACAAATGACATGAAGTGAGAGTGAAATATGGAAAGATTGAATCTCAATTGACCTTGAGGCAGAATTGCATTCAGATTCTTTTGGAAATATTGATTTGGAAAATAAATTGAGGGACTAATCACACATTGAAGCATCAGAGAAATGTGAAAATTTTCTTTATGAATACTCTTAAAATTTTTTTTTGCATTCAGCAAGCCAACACAAATTAATTGAACAAACCACCATAAAAATAATAAACAAGAAGGTTTTAAGCAGTTGGTTAAATATCCATAATGCCCTACTCACGATGTCAATAAAGCGACTCAGGTTGGAATTTTCTAAATACCATGGAATAAATTTGTGTTGGGTTAGGCAATCGAGGGGCACAAAGTAAACATGGGTAAATTGAGTTGAACTTTTGATCGACTATTCAAGTAGATCATGGTTGAATGTCAAACTTTCTTTGAATAAGGAACAATTTTATATCCATTATTTTGTTTCAAAATGCTAAATTTTATGTTCATATTGAATTTAGCACAATGCAAAAGCTAAAACTAACAAAATCACATGCAACTCAAGTATTAAGTTCTGAAACCATGGCACTGATATAATGTTTTGACAGAGCCTGGAGCATTGCACTGCTTTTGTATTTGGTAAGGATCCCACAGTCTTTTAATGTTCTTCTAAATAGTTCCTCAAAAAAAGGGCATGAGAATTTTGATTGCGTGTTGTGATTGTCCCACTATTTGGCATGCTTTACACAAACTGTACCACAAAACTGTACTGTAAAAAGGTTAAAAAATCATGGATATACAATTTTTGCCTGCAGATGTTGACTTTCATTGATACTTACTTTTGATACAGATAGGCAAACTCGTGATTTGTGATTTCACAGTTCCAGACAATTTACTACAATAAAATTTCAGAATGCCAGCGTCGTAAATTCAGTTTGAGCCAATTGGGCTACTTAACTCTGGATTGACTTGATGATGAGCCTTGACCAAGAAAAGAGTTATCGAATACTTCTTTTGAGTTCTCAAGTTCCCAAAGAAAGTTCCAGATAATCAAACATGTCTTTGCCAATATGACCTCTGATAATGGACTTTGTTTGGGCATTGCTCGAGTCACCACACATGACGAAACAGTTCTCAGAACCATTTGCTGTAACTGTTCGATTTCCTTGAGTAGGTTTGGCCTTGCTGTGACTACTGGAGATGCTACTACCTTTGCTCATATCAAATTATTCTGTCTTAGCAGGTCAACTTTGCCAAGTCTATGGGGTAAATTATGGAAATTCTCCACAGTTACCATTTCAAACATTAGATCGCACTTTAGGTGCATCCCAATTCAAAGATCTGAGCATATACTGCTTGCTAATACCATGTACTAAAACTTTGACATTCATCTCGAGCTTTGGGTAGAGAAGTCATGTCTTTCTTTAGCAAAAGAGTTTAAATGGCCTCAGTAACTCTAAGTAGGACTATTGGTTTACCTGTCACATTTATGGAATAGGGAGTTACTAAGGTTTTGGAGTAGATTTGTAGCTCAGGTTCTGGTTGGTTGGCTCGTCGAGCTGATTCGTTGTTGTTCCGCAGATGTTTCATTACCTTGCTGGGTAATATCATCAGTGCAGCCTCTGATGAAGCGCCGTTGTGTTTTCCCGCCTGGTTTTTAAACTCTGGCATCCGTTGAGCTGGATTACCTCACTTC
>NW_025971542.1:0-4113 GCF_021869965.1 Rhincodon typus
TATCTCACTCAAATATGCATATTACTCAAAACAACATCAAAAGTTGAATCGTTTGGTGAAGTCGAGATTCTTCACTTCTGAAGTGCTTATTTCACTGGATGAAGCCTGCTAATCATTCCAACATCAAAATTTGAGTTATTTAGTGAAGTTTTCAGATTTAGGTCTTCTGAAGTGTTTATCTCACCGAAATAAGTATGTTGTCAAAACAGCATAAAAAGTTGGGTGTCTTCGTGAAATTGAGATATTGGTCTTCTGATATGCTTATCTCGCTGAAATAAGCACGTTAGGCAAAACAACATCAACAGTTGAGTCATTTCGAGAATGTGAAATTTTCGATTTCTGAAGTGCTTATCTCACTCAAATAAGTATGTTAGTCAAACCAACATCAAAACTTGAGTCATTTGGTGAAGCCGAGATTCTTCTCTTCTGAACTGCTTATTTCACTGGAGGAAGCCTGTTCGTCATTCCAACATGAAAATTTGATTCATTTCGTGAAGTTCAGATTTTGGTCTTATTGAAGTGCTTGTCCAACTGAAATAAACATGTCAGTCAAAACCGCGTCAAAAGTTGAGTGTCTATTTAAAGTTGAGATTTTGGTCTTCTGTTATGCTTATGTCGCTGAAATAAGCATGTTCGTCAAACTAACATCAAAAATTGAGTCATTTGGTGAAGTTCAGATTTTTATCTTCTGAAGTGCTTATCTCGCTGAAATAAGAATTTTAATCCAACCAGCATCAAAAAATATGTGATTTGGTGAAGTTGAGGTTTTTGCCTTCTGAAGTGCTTACCTCAAAAAAATAAGCGTGTTAGTCAAAACAACATCAAAAGTTGAGTCATTTGGTGAAGTTGAGATTTTTGACTTCTGAAATGCTTCTCTCAATCAATTAAGCATGTCAGTCAAAACAACATTAAAAATTGAGTCATTTGGTGAAGATCAGATTTTAGTCTTCTCAAGTGCTTAACTCACTGAATTAAACATTTTAGTCTCACCAGGATCAAAAATCAGGTCATTTGATGAAGTTGAAATTTTTGACTTCTTCAGTGCTCATCTCACTGAAATAAGCATTTCAGTCCAACCAGCATCAAAAGTAATGTCCTTTGGTGAAGGTGAGATTTTAGTCTTCTGATATGCTTATCTCGCTGAAATAAGCATTTTAGTCCAACCAGCGTCCAAAGTTAGGTCTTTTGGTGAAGTTCTGATTTTTGACTTCTGAAGTGCTTACCTCGCTGCAATAATCATTTTAATCCAACCAGCATCAAAAATTAAGTCATTTGGTGAAGTTGAGATTTTTGCCTTCAGAAGTGCTTATCTCACTCAAATATGCGTGTTAGTCAAAACAACACCAAAAGTTGAGTCATTTGGTGAGGTTGAGATTTTGATCTTCTGATGTGCTTAGCTCAAAGGAATCAACACGTCATTCAAAGCAACATCATAAACCAATTCATTTGGTGAAGTTGAAATATTGGTCTTCCGATGTGATTATCTGAGTGAAATAAGCGTGTTAGTCAAAACAGCATCAATAATTAAATCGTGTGATGAAGTTGAGATTTTTGAATTCTGAAGTGCTTATCTCACTCAAATAAGCATGTTAGTCAAACAAACATCGACACTTGAGTCATTTTAGGAAGATCAGATTTTGGATTTCTGAAGTGCTTAACTCGCTGAAAGAAGCATTTTAATCGAAGCAGCATCAAAAGTTGAGTCATTTGGTGAATTTGAGATCTTAGCCTTCTCAAGTGCTTATCTTACTGAATTAAGACTTTTAATCAAATCAGCAGTGTAAGTTAGGTCCTTTGGTGAAATTGAGATTTTAGTATTCTGATTTCCTTATCTCGCTAAATTACGCACGTTATTCAAAACAACATCAAAAGATGAGTCATTGTTTAAGTTGAGATGTTTGACTTCTGAAGTCCTGATCTCACTGAAATAAGCATCTTAGTCAAATCAGCCTCAAAAGTTAAGTGTCTTGGTGAAATTCAGATTTTCGTCTTCTGATATGCTTTTCTCACCGAAATAAGCATGTTAGTCAAAACAGCATCTAAAGTTGAGTCATTTGGTAAAGTTGAGATTTTGATCTTCTGAAGTGCTCAACTCGCTGAAATAAGCATGTTAGTCAAACGAACATTAAAAATTGTGTCATTTGGTGAAGTTCAGATTTTGGCTTCTGAGGTGCTTAACTCGCTGAAAGAAGCATTTTAATTAAACGAGCATCAAAAGTTAGGTCATTTGGTGAAGGTGAGATTTTGATCTTCTGATGTGCTTGTCTCAAAGAAACCAACATGCCATTCCAACCAGCATCAAAAACTAACTCATTTGGAGAAGTTGAAATATTGGCCTTCCGATGTGATTATCTGAGTGAAATAAGAGTGTTAATCAAAACAGCATCAATAATTAAGTCGTTTGATGAAGTTGAGATTTTTGAATTCTGAAGTGCTTATGTCACTCAAATAAGAATGTTAGTCTAACAAACATCAAAACTGGAGTCATCTGGTGAAGTTCAGATTTTGGTCTTCTGAAGTGCTTATCTCACTGAAATAAGCATTTTAATCCAACCAACATCAAAACTTGAGTCATTTGGTGAAGTTCAGATTTTGCTCTTCTGAAGTGCTTAAATCGCTGAAATAAGCATTTTAATCCAACTTGCATTAAAAATTAAGTCTTTTGGTGAAGTTCAGATTTTTGCCTTTTGAAAAGCTTAACTTGCTGAAATAAGCATGTTATTCAAAATTACATCAAAAGTTGAATCAGTTGGTGAAGTTCAGAATTTGGTTTTCTGAAGTGCTTGTCTTACTGAAATAAGCATGTCAGTCAAAACAGCATCAAAAGGAGAGTCATTTGGTGAAGTTGAGGTTTTAGTCTTCTGAAGTGCTTATCTCGTTGAAATAAGAATTTTATTCCAATCAGCATCAAAAATTATGTCATTTGGTGAAGTTAAGATTTTTGCCTTCCGAAGTGCTTATCTCACTCACGTAAGCATATTAGTTAAAACAACATCTGAAGTTGAGTCATTTGGTGAAGTTGAGATTTTAGACTTCTGAAGTGCTTATCTCACTCAAACAAGCATGTTAGTTTAACCAACATCGAAACTGAGTCATTTTGTGAAGTTCCAATTTTAATCTTCTGAAGTGCTTAACTCGCTGAAATAAGCATTTTAATCCAACCAGCATTAAAAATCAAGTCATTTGATAAAGTTGATATTCTTGACTTCTGTAGTGCTCATCTCACTGAAATAAGCATTTTAGTCCAACCAACATCAAACGTTATGTCATTTGTTGAAGTCGAGATTTTTGACATCTGAAATGGTTCTCCTTATCAAATAAGCATATCATTCAAACCAACATCAAAAACTAACTCAATTGGTGAAGTGAGATATTGGTCTTCTGAAATGCTTAACTCGCTGAAAGAAGCATTTTAATTTAACCAGCATCAAAAGTTCGGTCCTCTGGTGAAGGTGAGATTTTAGTCTTGTGAAGTGCTTAACTCGCTGAAATGAGCATGTTCGTCAAATTAACATCAAAAATTGAGTCATTTCGTGAAGTTCCGATTTTTGTCTTCTGAAGTGCTTATCTCGCTGAAATAAGAATTCTAATCCAACCAGCATCAAAAATTATGTCATTTGGTGCAGTTGAGATTTTTGCCTTCTGAAGTGCTTATCTCACTCACATAAGCATGTTAGTCAAAACAACATCTAAAGTTAAGTCAATTGGTGAAGTTGAGATTTTTGACTTCTGAAGTGCTTATCTCACTCAAATAAGGATGTTAGTCAAACCAACATCAAAACTTGAGTCTTTTAGTGAAGTTCAGATTTTGGTGTTCTGAAGGGCCTATCTGAGTGAAAAAAGCATGTCAGTCAAAACAGAATAAAAAATTAAGTCATTTGGTGAAGTTCAGATTTTGGTCTTCTGAAGTGCTTAACTCGCTGAAATGAGCATGTTCGTTTAATTAACATCAAAAATTGAGTCATTTCGTGAAGTTCCGATTTTTGTCTTCTGAAGTGCTTATCTCGCTGAAATAAGAATTTTAATCCAACCAGCATCAAAATTATGTCATTTGGTGCAGTTGAGATTTTTGCCTTCTGAAGTGCTTATCTCACTCACATAAGCATGTTAGTC
>NW_025971542.1:4123-10566 GCF_021869965.1 Rhincodon typus
TTTTTGACTTCTGAAGTGCTTATCTCACTCAAATAAGGATGTCAGTCAAACCAACATCAAAACTTGAGTCTTTTGGTGAAGTTCAGATTTTGGCTTCTGAGGTGCTTAACTCGCTGAAAGAAGCATTTTAATTAAACCAGCATCAAAAGTTAGGTCATTTGGTGAAGGTGAGATTTTGATCTTCTGATGTGCTTGTCTCAAAGAAACCAACATGCCATTCCAACCAGCATCAAAAACTAACTCATTTGGAGAAGTTGAAATATTGGCCTTCTGATGTGATTATGTGAGTGAAATAAATGTGTTAATCAAAACAGCATCAATAATTAAGTCGTTTGATGAAGTTGAGATTTTTGAATTCTGAAGTGCTTATCTCACTCAAATAAGCATGTTAGTCTAACAAACATCAAAACTGGAGTCATCTGGTGAAGTTCAGATTTTGGTCTTCTGAAGTGCTTATCTCACTGAAATAAGCATTTTAATCCAACCAACATCAAAACTTGAGTCATTTGGTGAAGTTCAGATTTTGCTCTTCTGAAGTGCTTAACTCGCTGAAATAAGCATGTTACTCAAAACAACGTCAAATGTTGAGTCATTTCATGAGGTTGAGATATTTGACTTCTGAATTGGTTATCTCACTCAAATAAGCATGTCAGTCAAAACAACATTAAAAATTGGGTCATTTGGTGAAGATCAGATTTTAGTCTTCTCAAGTGCTTAACTCACTGAACTAAACATTTTAGTCTAATCAGCATCAAAAATCAAGTCATTTGATGAAGTTGAGATTTTTGACTTCTGTCGTGCTCATCTCACTGAAATAAGCATTTTAGTCCAACCAGCATCAAAAGTAATGTCCTTTGGTGAAGGTTGATATGCTTATCTCGCTGAAATAAGCACGTTAGTCAAAACAGCATCAAAAATTAAGTCATTTGGTGAAGTTCAGAATTTTGACTTCTGAAGAGTTTATCTCACTCAAATAAGCATGTTAGTTTAACCAACATCAAAACTTGAGTCATTTTGTGAAGTTCTGATTTTTGTCTTCTGAAGTGCTTATCTCGCTGAAATAAGAATTTTATTCCAACCAGCATCAAAAATTATTTCATTTGGTGAAGTTAAGATTTTTGCCTTCCGAAGTGCTTATCTCACTCACGGAAGCATGTTAGTCAAAACAACATCTGAAGTTGAGTCATTTGTTGAAGTTGAGATTTTAGACTTCTGAAGTGCTTATCTCACTCAAATAAGCATGTTAGTTTAACCAACATCAAAGCTGAGTCATTTTGTGAAGTTCCAATTTTGATCTTCTGAAGTGCTTAACTCGCTGAAATAAGCATTTTAATCCAACCAGCATTAAAAATTAAGTCATTTGGTAAATTGAGATTTTTGCCTTCTGAACTGCTTAACTCGTGAAATAAGCACATTGTTCAAAACAACATCAAAAGTTGAGTCATTTGGTGAAGTTGAGATTTTAGTCTTCTCAAGTGCTTAACTCACTGAATTAAACATTTTAATCTAACCAGCATCAAAAATCAAGTCATTTGATAATGTTGAGATTTTTGACTTCTATAGTGCTCACCTCACTGAAATAAGCATTTTAGTCCAACCAGCATCAAAATTTATGTCCTTTGGTGAAGTTGATATTTTAGTCTTCTGATACGCTTGTCTCGCTGAAATAAGCACGTTGGTCAAGCGAACATAAAAAATTGTGTCATTTGGTGAAGTTCAGATTTTTGGCTTCTGAGTTGATTAACTCGCTGAAAGGACCATTTTAATTTAACCAGCATCAAAAGTTCGGCCATCTGGTGAAGGTGAGATTTTAGTCTTCTGAAGTGCTTATCTCGCTGAAATGAGCGTGCTTGTCACATTAACGTCAAAAATTGAGTCATTTGGTGAAGTTCCGATTTTTGCCTCCTGAAGTGCATATCTCACTCACATAAGCATGTTAGTCAAAACAATATCTAAAGTTGATTCATTTGGTGAAGTTCAGATTTTTGGCATCTGAAGGGCTTATCTCACTCAAATAAGCATGTTAGTCTAACCAACATCAAAACTTGAGTCATTTGGTGAAGTCGAGATTCGACACTTCTGAAGTGCTTATTTCACTGGCGGAAGCCTGTTAGTTGATCCAACATCAAAATTTGAGTCATTTAGTGAATTTCAGATTTTGGTATTCTGAAGTGCTTTTCCCAATGAAATAAGCTTTTTAGTCTAAACAGCATCAAAAGTTGAGTGTCTTGTTGAAGTTGAGATTTTGGTCTTCTGCTATGCTTATCTCGCTGAAATAAGCACGTTAGTCAAATATCAAACGTTGTGACATTTGGTGAAGTTGAGATTTTGATCTTCTGAAGTGAAAAACTCGCTGAAATGAGCATATTAGTCAAATTAACATCAAAAAATGATGTCATTTGGAGAAGTTCCGATTTTTGTCTTCCGAAGTGCTTATCTCGCTGAAATAACAGTTTTAGTCCAACCAGCATCAAAAATTATGTCATTTGGTGAAGTTGAGAGTTTTGACTTCTGAAGTGCTTATCTCATTCAAATATGCATGTTAGTCAAAACAACATCAAAAGTTGAGTCATTTGGTGAAGTTGAGAGTTTTGACTTCTGAAGTGCTTATCTCAATCAAATATGCATGTTAGTCAAAACAACATCAAAAGTTGAGTCATTTGGTGAAGTTGAGATTTGGATTTTCTGAAGTGCTTTTCTCACTCAAATATGCATGTTAGTCAAAATAACATCAAAAGTTGAGTCACTTTGTGAAGTTCAGATTTTGGCCTTCTGATGTGATTAACTCGCTGAAAGAAGAATTTTAATACAACCAGCATCAAAAGTTGCGTCATTTGGTGAGGTCGAGATTCTTCACTTTTGAAATGCTTATTTCACTGGGCGAAGCCTGCAATCACTCCAACATCAAAATTTGAGTCAATTATTGAAGTTCAGATTTTGGTCTTCTGAAGTGCTTATCCCACTCAAATATGCATGTTGTCAAAACAGCATAAAAAGTTGAGTGTCTGTTTGAAGTTGAGATTTTGGTCTTCTGCTGTGCTGATCTCGCTGAAATAAGCACGTTTCTCAAAACAACATCAAAATTTGTGTCATTTGGTGAAGTTGAGATTTTGATCTTCTGAAGTGCTTAACTCGCTGAAATGAACATGTCAGTCAAACTAACATCAAAAATTGAGTCATTTGGTGAAGTTCAGATTTTTGTCTTCTGAAGTGCTTATCTCGCTGAAATAAGAATTTTAATCCTACCAGCATTAAAAATTAAATCATTTTGTGAAGTTGAAATTTTTGCCTTCTGAACTGCTTAACTCTGCTGAAATAAGCACGTTATTAAAAAAAAAATTCCAAAGTTGAGTCATTGGGTGAAGTTGCGATTTTTAACTTCTGAAGACCTTATCTCACTCAAATAAGCATGTTACTCAAAACAACATGAAAAATTGAGTCATTTGGTGAAGTTCGGATTTTAGTCTTTTCAAGTGCTCAACTCACTGAAATAAGCATTTGAGTCTAACCAGCATCAAATATCAAAAATCTCAAATTCACCAAATGACTTCAATGTTGATGCTGTTTTGACTAACATGCGTATTTCAGTCAGATAAACACTTCAGAAGACCAAATCTGAACTGCGCAAAATTACTCAAGTTTTGATGTTGGTGAGACTAACATGCTTATTTGAGTGAGATCGGCACTTCAGAAATCAAAAATCTCAACTTCACCGTCTGACTTAATTTTTGATGCAGTTTTGACTAACATGCTTATTTAACTCAGAAAAGCACTTCACAAGACCAATATCTCACTTCACCAAAAATGTTAGTTTTTGATGTTGGTTTGAATGAAATGCTTATTTCATGAGATAAGCACTTCAGAAGATCAACATCTCAACTTCACAAAATGACGAAACTTTTGATGTTGTTTTGTCTAACATGCTTATTTCAGCGAATTAAGCATATCAGAAGACCACAAACTCAACTTCACCAACGGACATAACTTTTGAGGCTGGTTTGACAAAATATGCTTATTTCAGTGAGATGAGCACGACAGAAGTCAAAAATGTCAACTTCATCAAATGACTTGATTTTTGATGCTGGTTGGACTAAAATGCTTCAGACTGATAATGCAAAAGTAGGACATGTCATTGATAGCAAAGAAGGTTATCAAAATTTACAGAGGCTTGTGGATCAGATGGGGATGTGGGCTGAGGATTGGTAAATACAGTTGTATACTGATACAGGTGTGCACTTTGGAAAGTCAAACCAAGGCAGGATTTATACAGTAAATGGTAAAGTCCTGAATTTCACCCTCTGACAATGTTTCACTCCTTCTGTACTGACTTACAACAGGGTGGGACAGCCTCAGGCAGACCCTCTGACAATGAGGCATCCCTCAGGACAATAAACTTTAATTGTAAACGAATCTGTAATATTATTTGACCTGTTAAGTTCACAATACTTCCCGTGTCTCCTGTAGAATACGCAATTTCTCTCACTCTCGCTCTTCCTCTGGGTATGCGAAGCTGCTTTCTTCCATATTACCCTCAGAAATAACGCCAGCCGTAACCCTCACCCCAGATTCAGCCCAAACGCTAACCCTCATGTGAACCCTAAGTCCAACCTCAGCCCAAATCCTAACCTCAGGCTTAACCCAAACCATAACCCTCAGTCCCAACGCTGACCCGAACCTCACCTCTAACTCTAGCCTCAGCCCTAACACCTACCCTCAGCCCTATAACGCAAGCCTCATCCCGACACTAACCATAGCCTTAGTCCTAAACCGAACCTAGTTTCAGACCTACTCCTAACCGAAGACATCGCGTCTCCGGTACAGAAACCCAAAGGCCCACAGACCCCGTATAGAAACCTGAAGACAGAGACCACTTTCAATTAACTGTAAAACACGGAGCTCACTATAAATAATGCCTAAAACATAGACATCCCTGTAAATGAACCATGAAACACAAAGCCTTCTGTAAGTAATCTCCGACGCAGAATCTCGTTTAAACAAACGCGAAAAAGAGCCCCCTGTAAATACACACAAGCACAGAGACCCCTTTAAATATAACCTAAGAAAGGTCCCTCGGGAAGTAAAATGCAAAAGACAGAGAACCCAGTAAGAAACCAGAAAACACAGCGACCTCTGTAAAGAAACCCTAAAACAGAGCCCCCTGTAAATAATCCAAAACAAAGAGCACCCTGTACACAAACCCTAAACGTTAACTGTTTTGGCTTTCACAAATGCTGCCAGACCTGCTGAGCTTTTCCAGCAATTTTGTTTTTGTTCCTGATTTGCAGCATCTGCAGTTCCTTCGGTTTTCAATTAATAGGCAGTCAGTTAGATGAAATGGTTGTGTATCACATATTTACCAGTCGGATTCAAACACGGGTACCAGTTCGCTCACGTGGTCATTTGCTTATCTTATAACTTTTGCCCCTGAATATCCTGTGGTCTGCCCTGTTTACTCATATCAGTTAGCACTTAACAAGGCTTCCGGAGTCTGGCTGGCGTGTCTTCAGTAATACAGGGTCAATCGCCTTCAAATATCGTTTACTGTGGTTTTTGTGTGACGCTATATCATCAGCCTCTTTATTGTTGCAGGAAAGATCCTCTTTACGAATGCACCCTCAAGCGCTCCATATGACCACTCTCGCGCTCTCATTCATTCATAACTTTACTGAGCACTCATTAGCGTACTGTGTTTACTATTACCGCATTTCATTCATTCATTCATAAAACTGCCATCATGCCGTACTTTTCACTAATAAAGGGAGACGAAATTGAAATGTTCCTTGCACCCCATTACTGCCTTTTCACAGTTTGAACCCGTGTTGCTAACAGTGTCCAAACTTGCGTCGACATCAGAGTCAATCCCTGAGTATGTGTTAATTTTCTAATCTATTCAGAAGAATACGATCCCATCCATCGTGTCACCCAAAACTATGAAAAAATAGAATATTAATCAGCCCTCAACAAGCGTCTCCCAGGAGTTAAATATCTTGCGGGACATCAAACAAGTTTTCTGCGTTACCAAGTCTCTGTTAGATACATATTGAATAGGGTCCTCGTTCCCTTTAAGAAGGCTACTTTCAAAATAGCGCTTCCGTGAAATTGAATGAAAGAATGAGTAAACCGGCAATAGTGAAATCTCAAGAGCCAGCTGCGGTAAGAAGCCTACTATACTTTCTGCTGTCATTAAGTAATTCCCAACCCAGTCAAATCATGCAGGGTTGATAATCTTTCTGGCATTCTCTAACTTTAAAAGAATAAAAGGACCCACACTCTTCATTGCTCTCCTTCAAATACCTCAGTCCTGACCCGCTGACAATGAGGCGCTCCCCCAGTCCTGGCCCGCTGACAACGAGGCGCTCCCCGAGTCCTGACCCGCTGACAATGAGGCGCTCCCTCAGTCCTGACCCGCTGACAATGTGGCTCTCCCTCAGTCCTGCCCCGCT
>NW_025971543.1:0-10566 GCF_021869965.1 Rhincodon typus
CTGACATCAGTGGTAGGCAAGTTATTGGAGAGGATACTGAGGGACAGGATCAACCAACTTTTGGATAGTCAAGGTCTGGTTAGGGATAGTCAGCATGGATTTGTGCACGGGAAGTTATGTCTGACAAATCTAGTTTTTCGAAGAGGTAACCAAGAGGATGGATGAGAGTAGTGCAGTGGATGTTTTCTATATAGACTTTAGTAAGGCCTTTGACAAGGTTCCACATGGCAGGCTAGTCATGAAGGTTAGGTTGCGTGGGATCCAGGGAGAGCTATCTAATTGGATTCAAAATTGGCTGGATGGTACGAAGCAGAGGGTGATGGTTGAAGGTTGTTTCTTGGGCTGGAGGCCTGTAACTAGTGGTGTGCCACAGGGGTTGATGCTGGGACCTTTGTTATTTGTTATTTACATAAATGATCTGGATGTTTGCGGATGATACAAAATTAGGAAGTATTGTTGATAGTGAGGCAGATTATCAAAAATTACAAAGGGATCTTGTTGAATGGGGAATTGGGCTGAGGATTGGCAAATGCAATTCAATACAGATAAGTGTGAGGTGTTGCACTTTGGAAAACCAATGTAGGACTTATACAGTAAGGTCCTGAGGAGTGTTGTGGAACAGAGGGACCTAGGAGTACAAGTACATAGTTCGTTGATAATGGCTTCACAGGTAGACATGGTGGTAAAGAAGGCATTTAGCATGCTGGCCTTCAGCAGTCAAGGCATTGAGTACATGAGTTAGGACATTATGTTACGGTTGTATAAGTCATTGGCGAGGCTGCACTTGGAGTATTGTGTACAGCTTTGGTCACCCTGTTATAGAAAAGACAGAGTTAAATTGGAAAGTACGCAAAGAAGATTTACAAGGATGTTGCCAGAGCTAGCAGGCCTGAGATATAGGGAGAGGATGGCCAGGATCGGACTTTATTCCTTGGAACGTCGGAGAATGAGGGGTGACCTTATTGAGATGTATAAAATCATGAGGGGCATTGATAGGATGAATGCGTATTGTCTTTTTCCCAGGAATGGGAACTGAAAACTAGAGGGCATAAGATTAAGGTGAGAGGGAAAGACTTAAGAAGGACCTGAGGGGAAACTGCTTCACGCAGAGACTGGTGCATATATGGAATGGGCCGCCAGAGAAATTGGTTGAGGCAGGTACAATAGCAACATTTAAAAAACATTTGGGAAGATACATGGATGTGAAGGGTTTAGAGGGATATGGACCCATTGCGGGCAATTGGAACTAGCTGAGTGGGCACCATGGTCAGCTTGGACCGTTTTGGGCTGAAGGGCCCATTTCCATGCTGTAATACTCAATGACTCTATGACTCTGAGTGTGAAGGTATCTGGGTGTCCTGGTACACAAATCACAAAAGGTTAGCTTGCAGGTACAGCAAATGACTCAGAAAGCAAATCAAATGTTGATCTTTACTGCAAGAGAAATGGAATATAGAAATAGAGTACTTTGCTGCATTTGTCAGACCATATTCAGATTGCTGCGTATAATTTTAGCCTCCTTATTTAAGAAGGACAGTTCAGTCAACTGATTCATAGGATGAGGGAAATGCCATATAAGGAAACATTCAACAGCTTGGGCTGGTACTCACTGCAGCTTAGAAAAATGAGAAGTGATCTTATTTAAACACAGGATATCCTGGGGTCTTACCAGGGTGGATGTTGAATGTTTTCCCTTGTTGGAGACACTAGGATGAGGGGGCATGGTTTAAAAATAAGGGGCCTGCCATTTTAGACAGAGATTAAGAGATTTGTTTCTGAGTTTGTAGACTTGCTCGCCGAGCCGGTGTGTTTAATTGCAGATGTTTCGTCGCCCTGCTATTTAACATCGTCAATGTGTCTCCGGTGAAGCGTTGGTGTTCTGTCCCTCTTGTTATTTATATGCCTTGGTTTGCTGGGGCTGTTGGCATCACTTCTGGTTCTGTTTTTCAGTGGTTTGTATATTGGGCCCAGTTCAATGTGTTTGTTGATGGAGTTCCGGTTGGAATGCCAGGCCTCCAGGAATTCCCTGACATGTCTCTGTTTGGTTGTGCGATTATGGATGCGTTGTCCCAGTCGAATTTGCGTCCTTCTTTGTCCGTGTGTATTGAGAGCAGAATTGGTCGTGTCTCTTGGTGGCTAGTTAGTGTCTGCATATCCTCATTGTCAGTTTTCTTCCAGTTTAGCCTATGTAATGTTTCTCACAGTCCTTGCATGGTGTTTTGTACATTACAACCATAAAGTTGCTGGAAAAGCTCAGCAGGTCTGGCAGCATCTGTGAACGAAAAAACAGAGTTAATATCCTCAGTTCTGTTAACTCTGTTTTTTCCTTCACAGATGCTGCCAGACCTGCTGAGCTTTTCCAGCAACTTTGTGTTTGTTCCTGATTTACAGCATCCGCAGTTCTTTCGGTTTTTATTTTGTATATTACATTAGTTTTATTGGTTATGGCTATGGGGTCCATTAAATTTGTCAGTAGCTGTTAAGGGTGGTTGTTGGTTTGTGGGCTGCCCTGATACCTGGGGTCTGAGTAGTCTTGTGGTCATCTCTAAGATGTGTTTGATGTACGGTAGGGTGACTAGTGTAAAAACCAAAAGAACTGCGGATGCTGTAAATCAGGAACAAAAACAAAGTTGCTGGAAAAGCCCAGCAGGTCTGGCAGCATCTGTGGAGGAGAAAACAGAGTTAACGTTTCACGTCCGGTGACGCTTCCTCAGACCTGACCCGAAACGTTAACTCTGTTTTCTCCTTCACAGATGCTGCCAGACCTGCTGAGCTTTTCCAACAACTTTGTTTTTGTTGTTGAGGGTGACTAGTGTGTCTGGTCATGTTGTGTCTTCTTGTTGTGGTCTGCCATGGAGGTAATGGCAGATTATGCTTTTTGACTATCCATTCCTTTTAAAAACTCTGTATAAGTGCTCCTGTTCTGCTTTGCGCAATTCCAGGTTGCTGCAGTGTGTTGTGGCTTGTTTGAATAATGTCCTGATACAGCTCCGTTTATGGCTGTTGGGGTGGTTACTGGTGTAATTAAATATCTGGTCTGTATGTGTTGTCTTCTGGACTGATTGCAGAAGTGGTAATGCAAAGATTAGAATGGACAGCGCTCCCCTCTATCCAACCCAAACTCTGGGCCCGCTACGTAGATGATTACTTCATGATTATCAAACACACAAGACTAGAAGAAACCCACTGACACGTAAACAACATCCTACCGGGATAAAATTCACAAAAAAAGAGAACAATAACTGACTGCCCTTCCTAGACATAATGGTGGTATGTAAGAACAATGGGGAACTCCAGACATAGCCAAAGTTGTGAGTATATGGGATTCTCCTTCTTAGAGAGCAATGGGGACAGGATCATTGAATATTTTTGGGGTGAAGTAGATAGATGTTTGATTCACATGGAGTCAAAGTTATTGGGAGTAGTTGGGAAAGTGAGTTGAGACACATTCAGATCATCCATGATCTTACCTAATGGCTGAGCAGGCTCAAGGGAACAAATGGCCTTATTCTAATTATTATGTTTGTAACTCGCCACCTTACCTCCATTCCCCAGTTAATGGTTCCATCTCTCTGCTAGACACTGTCTGAGACTGATCCACTCCGTCTGCAACCTTATATGACCCTGAAGAGAATTTCCAACCACGTCAGCAAGACCACAAATTTCCACCTCTAGAGTATAGTCTGCTCCCTGCTGCTGAAACCTTCACTCATACCTCTGTTACATCTAAACTTGACTTAGATGAACTCAGGGCATGAATGGAAACATAGGACTGGGATATCATAGCCATTACAGAAACATGGCTGACGAAGGGATAGGACTAGCAGCTCAATGTTCTAGGGTAGAGATGCTATAGGAGGGCTAGAAAGTGAGGCAAGGGAGGAGGGGGAGTGGTATTTTTGATTAGGGAAAACATCATGGCAGTACTTAGAGAGGATATTCCTGGGGAATTGTCCAATAAAGCTACATGGGTAGAACTGAGAAATAAGAAGGGGTTGATCTCTCTCTCCACAGGTGCTACTAGACCAGTAAGATTTTTGGTCACCTTGTCACCATATCTTTGTTGCACCAATTAGATCAAAACCATTAATCTCTATTTTCACTATTAGTTCAACTATTGTATTGTGGATGCTTCATACATTCAGGTAGTCTTTAATTATAAGTTTTCTACTACTACTTGCATGAACCTTAGTCACTTCTGGGCAATTATTATTTGACTCTTTTCTCTTCCTGTCCCACGCTGTTTTCCTTTACCTACATCACCGAACTCATCATTACTCCAGCTGAACTCTGCATTTTCATCTTGTTTGTCAAGACCCTGGCTATAAAATTCACCAGGGCTTTGATTCTATCCCAGCTTAAGTGGTAACCATCCCAATGAAAAAGTTCCCTCTTTGCTGAGTATTGCAGCTAGTGCTCCCATGAATCAAAACCCCTTTATTGTGAACATCTTGACATTTAATTCTCTCATTTGCCAAAAGGTGTGCAGCTCAGGTAATAATCCAGAAACGATGACCTTTTATTTTCTGTGTCTTAATTGGGATGCCAACTCCTCAAACTCTCTCCACAGAACATTTTTTAAGATGTTCATTAAAACTTACCTCTTGGCTAAGCTTGTGATTATCTGACCTAAAAATCCTTATGTGAATTAATATTGAATTTTCTTTGGTAGCACATCTATGAAGTGTTTTGAGACGTAGGTTAATGGTCTTATATAAATGCAATATTGAGGTGCATGCTATTTTTAAGAGTAGTGCTTGAAATAACAACACCTCAATGATGACTAGCTGAACCAGTGTAAACATATTTTTATTGAATATTTCGACAATGACTGACTGCAATGCTTTTGAACAGGAACATTGAGGTGCATGAGAAGTTCTTTGGGACAGCTCACAACATTGTATTGGCATTAATCTGGATATTCTCTCTGGACTTCACCAAAAACAATGAGTGCTGCACCACTCTACCTTATTGGGCACCAGCGGAAATAGAGTGATTGGTCATCAACATCTTGCTGGGGTCAGATCTCTGGCTTTGCATTGATGACTGAGAGGAAGAGAGAATGTCAGATAAAACCACACTAGCTGCGGGAGACAGAGGGAGGAGAGGCTGATGTCAGGCCAGCCGATCCACCCTGGACATGCCAAAAGTGGTGCTCCTACATTTCCATAACCCAAGACCAGTGCATGAGCAGATTTAGAAAAGAGTTCTCTACAAAGATCTGTAACCTCGTGGGATGAAACAGCAACATCATAACACTATCAGGAGTGCATTGCTTGTGTCATTCTTGGTCAGAGAAGCACCTAATCTTTAAGACACTGGTACCTTCCAGTTTGGTACAGACAATACAAGTTACATCTCGCAATCTGTTGGGTATTTGCACACACATGAGTTCTCTGTGCTGCCAATTGCTCAGAGAAACAACAATTCCCAATTTCCAGGGAAATCCAGAATTAGGGAGAATACTAGATTAAAAAGAATTATTTGATTTGTCATGGGACTTGGACTTTACAATTGGGGCTATGTCAGTTTTTCATTTTTGTTATTCACTTATGAGATGTGGGCATCCTTGGCTGCATCATAAGACCATAAAACTATAAGACATAGGAGCAGAATAAGCCATTCAGCCCATTGAATCTGCTGTGTCAAGGCTGATATGTTTCTCAACCGATTCTCCCGCCTTCTCCCCATAATGCTTGATTCCATTACCAATCAAGAACTTATCTATCTCTGGCTTAAGTACACATAATGACTTGGCCTTCACAGCCTGCTGCAGCAATGGGTTTCACAGATTCGAATCAGATTCGAATCCTGCCACAGCAGATGGTGGAATTTGAATTCAATAACTATCTGGAATTAAGAGTCTAATGATGACTGTGAGTCCATTGTCCATTGTCAGGAAAAACCCATCTGGTTCACTGATGTCCTTGAAGGAAGGAAACTGCCATCCTTACCTGGTCTGGCCTACATGTGACTCCAGACCCACAGGAATGTGGCTGACTCTTAACTGCCCTCTGGGCAATTAGGGATGGGCAATAAATGCTGCCTGGTCAGTGATGCCCTCATCCAGTGAATGAATAAAAAAAACTGCCACGTCTTTACCCACTCTCCAAGCCTGTCCAAGTCCTTTTGCAGCCTCCCTGTTTCCTCAACACTACCTGCCCCTCCACCTTTCTTTCTGTTATCTTCAAACCTAGCAATAATGCCCTCAGTTCCTCCGTCCACATCAGTAATGAAACATGTGAATAGTTGTGGTCCCAACATGGACCCCTGTGGAACTCCATTAGTCATCAGCTCCAACCTGAAAAAGATTCCTTTATTCCAAGTCAGCCAATCCTCTATCCATGCCAGTACCTTGCCCCTAGCACCTTACCTTAATTAGCACCTCATGTGTGGCACCTTGTCAAAGGCCTTCTGGAAATCCAAATAGATCACACCCACTAGCTCTCCTTTGTCTAACTTGCTCACTACCTACTCAAAGAATTTTAACAGATTTGTCAGGCATGACCTCCACTTGACGAAGTCGCGCCAATTCAACCCTATTTTTACCATGCACTTCCAAATACTCTGCAACCTCATTTTTAATAATTGACGCCAAAATCTTACCAATGACTGACATCAGGCTAACTAGCCTATACTTTTCTGGCTTCTGCCTATTTCCCTTCACAAACAGGGGTGTTACATTAACTATTTTCCCGTTCTCTGGGACCCTCCCTAACTCCAGTGATTCCTGGAAGATCACCACCAATGCATCTACAATTTATTGCATTTCTTGACAATCACTAGTTGTCCTTGAGAAGGTGCTGACAAACTACTTTCTTTCACCACTGCAGTCCATCAGTGCAGGTGCACTCACAATGCTGTTAGTGAGAGAGATCCAGGAATTTGACTGAGCAACACTGGAGAGACAGTGATATATCTTCAAGTCAGGATAATGAGTAGCTTGGAGGGGCGCTTGCTGGTGGTGGTGTTCCCTGTATCTGCTGCCCTTGTCCTTCTCGATGGTTGTGATCATGTATTTGGAAGGTCCTGTCGAAGAAGCCTTGGTGATTTTCTACTGTGAATCTTGCAGCTGGTATACACTGCTGCTACTGAGACAGGGACCTGATATTTGTGGATATGGTGCCAATCAAGCAAGCTGTTTTGTCATGGACAGAATCAAGCTTCTTGAGTTTTGTTAGAACTGCACTCATCCAAGTAAGTGAGGTGCATCATAATCATCACTCATACCGAAATGATGGTGGAGAGACTTCAAGGAGTCAGGAAATGAGTTATTTGGTACAGGATTCCTAACCTCTGACCTGTTGTTGTTGCCACTATGTTTATGTAGCAAGTCCAGTTGAGTTAGAACATAGAACAGTACAGCACAGTACAGGTCCTATGGCCCACGATGTTGCGCTGAAATTTTACCCTAAACCTAAGGTCTATCTAACCCCCACCCCTACCTTACACTATCATCCATATGCCGATCTAATAGCCGCTTAAATGCCCCTAATGAGGCCGACTCCACTACCCTCTCCGGCAATGCATTCCATGCCCTGACCAATCTCTGAGTAAAGAACCTACCTCTGACGTCTCCCCTATATCTACCTCCACTCACTTTAAAACTATGCCCCCTCATAATAGCTACCTCCACCCTAGGAAAAAGTCTGTCCACTCTATCTATACCTCTGATCATTTTGTACACCTCTATCAAGTCACCTCTCATCCTTCGTCATTCTAAAGAGAAAAGCCCTAGCTCTCTCAACCTTTCCTCGTAAGACCTTCCCTCCATTCCAGGCAACATCCTGGTAAATCTCCTCTGCACCTTTTCCAACGCTTCCACATCTTTCCTGTAATGAGGCGACCAGAACTGGACACAATACTCCAGATGTCGCCGAACCAGGCTTTTGTATAGCTGGAGCATAACTTCGCGGCTCTTGAACTTAATCCCTCTATTAATGAAAGCTAACACACCATATGCCTTCTTAACAACTCTGTCCACCTGGGTGGCAGCTCTCAGGGAACTATGGACATGAACCCCAAGATCCCTCTGCTCCTCCACACTGCCAAGAATCTTTCCGTTAACCCTGTATTCTGATTTCAAATTTGTCCTTCCAAAATGCTGGTCAATGGTAACTGGCAGGATGTTGATAGAGGGGGATTCAGTGAAGGTAATTCCATTGAATGTCAAGGGGTGATGGTGAGGTTCCACCTGATTGCATGTGGTATTGACTGAAATTTGGGTAGTGCAAATGTTACTTGCCACTTGTCAGCCCAAGCCTGGATATTATCCACATCTTATTGCTTTTGAATATGAACTGTTTCAGCATTTTCAGCAAATGGTGCTCAACAGTGTGCAAACATCAGTGAACCTCCCCACTTCTGACCTTATGGTGAAGGGAAGGTCATTGATTAAGCAGTTGAAGATGATTGGGCCTAGAACACTACTCTAAGGAATTCCTGTAGACATGTCCTGGAGCTGAGATGACTGACCTTCAACATTTTCCTTTCTATTAAGTATGATTCCAACCAATAGAGTGTTTTCTCCCTGTTCCCACTTACTCTATCCTTATTAGAGCTCCTTGTTGAAACATGGCCTCGATTTCAAGGGCTATTACTGTCGCCTCACCTCTGGAGTTCAGCTGCTTTGTTCCATGCTTGAACCAAGGATGTGGTACTGAAGAGTGTTGTAGAAAAGAGAGACCTAAGAGTTCAAGTACATAATTCTTTGAAATTTGCATAACAGGTCGACATGGTGATTAAGAAGGCATTTAGCATGCTTATCTTCTTTGCTCAGCCCTTTGGGTGTAAGAGTTGAGATGTCATGGTGAGGTTGTATAGGATGTTGATGAGGCCTCTCCTGGAGTACTGTTTGTAGTTATGGTCACCCTGTTATGGGAAGGATATTATTAAGTTGGAGAGGGTTCAGAAAAGATTTACCGGGATGTTGCAGGGAATGGGGGGTTTGAGTTATAAGGAGAGGCTGGATAGGCTGGGACTTTTTTCACTGGAGAGTAGGAGGTTGAGGGGTGACCTCATAGAGATTTATAAAATAATGAAGGGCATATATAAGGTGAAAAGCAGGTCTTTTCCCTCTGGTAGGGGAGTTCAAAACTTGGGGTCATATTTTTAAGGTGGGAGGAGTAAGATTTAAAAAGGACAGGATGGGCAACTTTTTTACACAGAGTAGTTAATGTATGGAATGAACTGCCTGAGGAAGTGGTGGATGATGTACAGTCACAACATTTAAAAGACATTTGGATAAGTACATGAATAGGAAAGGTTTGGAGGGATAATGGCAAGTGGAACTAGTTTAATTTGGGAACATGGTCGGCGTGGACTAGTTGGACCAGAAGTTCTGCTTCCATGCTATATGACTCTAGGAACTGAGTGGCTCTGGTGGAAACTAAGCTGACCATTTATGGTGCACTGACCTCTACATCGCCGAGACCAGGCGCCAACTCTCCGACACCTCCTCCTACCGCCCCCTTGATCATGACCCCACCCCCGACCACCAAACCATCATCTCCCAAACCATCCACAACCTCATCACCTCAGGTGACCTCCCACCCACAGCCTCCAACCTCATCGTTCCCCAACCCCGCACCGCCTGCTTCGATCTCCTTCCCAAAATCCACAAACCTGACTGCCCTGGTCGACCCATTGGCTCCACCTGCTCCTGCCCCACCGAACTTATCTCCACCATTTCGACTCCATTTTCTCCCCCTTGGTCCAGGAACTCCCTACCTACGTCCATGACACCACCAACACCCTCCACCTCCTCCAAAACTTTCAATTCCCCGGTCCCCAACACCTCATCTTTACCATGGACGTCCAGTCCCTATACACCTGCATTTCCCATGCAGATGGCCTAAAGGCCCTCCGCTTCTTCCTGTCCCGCAGGCCCGACCAGTCCCCCTCCACCGACACCCTCATCCGTTTAGCTGAACTCTTCCTCACCCTCATCAGCTTCTCTTTCAATTCCTCCCACTTCCTACAGACAAAGGGGGTGGCCATGGGTACCCACATGGGCCCAAGCTATGCCTGCCTCTTTGTAGGTTACGTGGAACAATCCCTCTTCTGTACCTACACTGGCCCTAAACCCCACCTATTCCTCCGTTACATTGATGACTGTATCGGCGCCACGTCGTGCTCCCACGAGGAGCTTGAACAGTTCATCCACTTCACCAACACCTTCCAACCCAACCTTAAGTTTACCTGGACCATCTCTGATACCTCTCTCTCCTTCCTGGACCTCTCTGTCTCCATCTCTGGTAACCACCTAGAAACCAATATCCATTTCAAGCCCACCGACTCTCACAGCTACCAAGAATACACCTCCACCCACCCACCTTCCTGCAAAAATGCCATCCCCTATTCTCAATTCCTTCGCCTCCGCTGCATCTGCTCCTGGGATGAGGCATTCCACTCCCGTACATCTCAGATGTCCTCGTTTATCAAGGACCGCAACATCCCCCCATCAGTGGTCGAGAATGCCCTCGACCATGTCTCCCGCATTTCCCGCAACTCATCCCTCACACCCCCTCCCCGCAATAACAACAAAAACAGAATCCCCCTCGTCCT
>NW_025971544.1:0-10563 GCF_021869965.1 Rhincodon typus
GAGGCTGGTACAATTACAACATTTAAAAGGCATCTGAATGGGTATACGATTAGGAAGGATTAAGAGGGATATGGGTCAAATGCTGGCAAATGGGACTGGATTAATTTAGGATATCTCGTCAGCAAGGACAAGTTGGACTGAAAGGTTTGTTTCCGTGCTGTACATCTCGATGACTATAACTGAACATGTTCTGTCAAATCTCCTTTCCATCAAGGGAAGCTCCGATCCTGCTCAACCCTGGAACCGTCCTTTTATTCATTTATGCATCCTCTTTAAAACCTTCATTCACATCCTCCATACTTGTACCACTTAGCGTGCTTTGACAGAGAAATAAAAGCAATTACTTGACTTCACAAAATTGAGACATTTCAAATGAGAAATTTTAATTACTTTAAAAAGTGCTCCAAGCTTTTAACCAATATTTTACAGTCTGAGAATAATTCTGGTGCAGAAAGAGACCATTCACCTCATTAGTTCTAGAATATGCAGAAACAATCAAGTCAAGGGCCTTTTTTTGTTGAGCTAATTATAAAAATGTTTAAGAACTAGCTGAGATGACCCCAAAACACCATTAACCTCATATTTCTGATAAGCACCTAAACTCAACTCTGAACATGTTCAAGATAATGCTGGCAACAGGTTGTAAGAAGAGTGCCAGTGTGCAGGAGGCAAGACTGTAGTCCAAAACGCTACACCATTCACCAGCCAGAAAATGAACAGTTTTTTTCATAAACTGTGGAAAAATATCACATTAACAAATTAAATACATAAAGATATATTTTAGAAGACATGAGGAAACAAAAGTCAAAGGATTAAGGATAGAAAAGTGCCATTAGAATGAGTTTGGAACATTGCATGTGTAACATTGCTCCAAATAAAATCAAAATTGAGGATTTATTGAAATCAGCTGTTCATATTTTAAAGCATTTATCCTTTGAAAAGTAATCTGCATCTAGTGCAAGGCCTAGACAGTTGTACAAATTAAACTAGCAAGCGTATGCAAAAAGGCTGAAAGAGCGTACCTAAAATAAAACAAATCTCACAACCAAAGAAAAACTGTTGACACTGACCCGAATGTGGGATTTTAAAAATACTGCGCTTATAGAGACACGTTTATCACCAAGTGCAACACTTGAGCGGTCAGGTTGCATTCTTAACAAATATCAAAACAAAATTACCCTTATTATAATTGCTTGCAACTGTAATTAACAGAGTTTATGACAGCTATCTCTGCCTGACCTGGTGTGTAGCAGCTGTAATCCATCCAACACAATTGATTACATTCTATGATAGAGTTCGAGCATGACATAGTCAGTGCAGCTATTATGCTTAGCAAGAAACATTGGGAATTATATTCTGAATAGTCTCCTACACTAGAGTCAATGTCAATTTTGAAAAGGTTCTACAAAATTGTCTTGAAATTAGAGGGAATTATTTCTACACAGTAAAATTTACTGTATCTGTTACCCAGACTGGAATGCTCCAATAATTCAAGTCTGTTCAAGGCCCATGGGATCCAGAGGTGTAATACAGATTAGAAAATCCTATAAAAGCAACGGGCTAACAGATTAAGTATTTTTCCCTCCAAGTTACAGCAAAGACTTAACAATGGAGAGGCTCTCAACCTCTGCAAGTTGTAATATTCATAAAGGCACATTTTCATTTTGACTTTACTAATACTGCAAACTGCAATGGGTTAACTGGCACCACCTAATCCCAATGAGCACCAGATAACATGGCTTTTACCATAGCTGGTTACAGACAGTTAACAGATCTCAAAAAACTACACATTACTTTGTGAAAACATTTGCAAAAGCAAAGTGAAGGGAAATTGTCACAACACAAAAATAATGCCACCAAGTCCAGAACATCACTTATGGCTTAAAGTAAAAGGGTAGAATATGCAAGCCAGGATATATTGGTAAAGTCAAGCCTAGGAGATAAAAGGCAAAGACGACAGTTTAGCAGATGGTGAATTCAAGCAGAGCAGAGTCAGGCAATACAATGGAGGTGGAGATAATCATATTATTAGTATGATTATTTATGTAATATAAAGCTTATCTCTGGATCCAATACGACACCAATATTACCAAAAACTGGTTCAGCATCAAGCAGGTATAAGTATTGGGCTTAGTACCAAATACAAACCAAAAGAACTGCAGGTGCTGTAAATCAGAAACGAAAACAAAAACTCATGGAAAAACTCAGCAGGTCTGGCAGCATCTGTGGAGAGAAATCAGAATTAACGTTTTGGGTCCAGTGATCCTTCCTAAGAACTGATCTTTCCAGAGTTTTTGAATCAGAGTCACAGCATCTGCAGTTCTGTTTTTTTTTAAAAAACAAAAAAAAAAAGCATTGGGCTGGATAGTTTTAGAACAGAAAAGGGAAGGGGATCAGAAAATGGCTTTTCAAGTGCCCAACGATGAATACTGGACAAGTAGTCTACAATTTGAAGAGTATTAGAGGGATCGCAAGCAGTAACTATAAAGGTACTTCTGGCATCAACAATACACATGTAAGATGACATTTTATTTGGAGAATATAATATAATTTCATGTTAAGAGAATTAGGAGGGGTCTAAGGAGAAATCCTTAAGGGAAATGAGTGGTAACTGCATAGGCAGAGAAGCCAGTGCAGATTACAACTGGCTACAAACTAGACAGTTAAGCGCGGAACTCGGTCTGTGGCGGCCCACCCAGTGAATGTCACTGAAACAGCATTACGGGAGGATGGTGTGATCAACTGTGAAGAAGGCTGCAGACAGGTTGTAAAGAACAAGAATGGATATCTTAACTCTGAGTCATATAGTACGTAATTTATGACTCTTATGAAAGGTATGTAAAACAATTCATTTTTGAATCTGGATTGCTATAAATTGATAGACAAACAGATGCAGTCTTTTCTTAAACGGTCAAAAAGTTATTCTGCAACAGTTATCTGAATGTATCAGTTCCAAGAAGACGTAACTGCCAAAGGTCTGCTAGAACCTCTGGAATATACTTCTAGAATATAATTTAAACCTTTGCATTTATGACAGAGAGCATAAACACAATAAACCATTTGTTTTATTATCCAGTTCATTTCAAAAATCACCAGAGATTTAACAGAGAAGTAGAACCACAGTTCAGAAACGAGTTTTGTTTCTCTCCTAGATAACAAGGTGTAGAGCTGGATGAACACAGTAGGCCAAGCAGCATCAGAGGAACAGGAAGGCTGACGTTTTGGGCCTAGACCCTTCATCAGAAATGGGGGAGGGGAAGGGGGTTCTGAAATAAATAGGGAGAGAGAGGGGAAGGCAGATAGAAGATGGATAGAGAGGCGACAGACAGGTCGAAGAGGCGGGGCTGGAGCCAGTAAAGGTGAGTGTAGGTGGGGAGTTAGGGAGGAGATAGGTCAGTCCAGGGAAGACGAACAGGTCAAGGGGGCGGGATGAGGCTAGTAGGTAGGAGATGAGGGTGGGGCTTGAGGTGGGAGGAAGGACAGGTTAGGGAGACGGGGACAAGCTGGGCTGGTTTTGGGATGCGGTAGGGGGAGGGGAGATTTTGAAGCTTGTGAAGTCCGCATTGATACCATTGGGCTGCAGGGTTCCCAAGTGGAATACGAGGTGCTGTTCCTGCAACCTTCGGGTGGCATCGTTGTGGCACTCCAGGAGGCCCAGGATGCTCTCCTAGCAGGTTATAGTTCAGTTCAGAGGAATCTAGTCACTGAAGTAGTAGTATATTTTTTAAATCACTTAAGTTTTCCAGGCCAGGAGAGTTAGGGACATAAATCTTTAGTTTGTTACAACTGAAACAAACAAACAGACTCAATTCATAAGTGTCTCCACTGTGGTATCCATCAGCTGGGACCATACAGTTGTTCTAGCATGATACCATGGGAGCTAAAACCTAATTGAAATGAATCACACATGGAGTTCTGGCAGACGAGAGTACACTGAGGAAGCACCAGTACATTCCAAATCTTAACTAGGGAAGGGAGGGTGATGATGGGACAGACTGCAAGGACAAAGGGTCAAAGATAGTTTCTTGAAGAGATGGGTGATGACAAGCAAATTTGAAGGGGATCAGGATAGTTTCTCAAGATAGAAAGCCATAAATGTCAGCTAAAGTGGGAATCTGGAAGGATGTTGGATGGTCAGTTATTCAGTGGGAATTAGTTCAAGAGCTCAGAGATGGAGCTCAACTCTATTTTTATTTGTTATAGCTATGATGTCAACAACTTGATTCAGTAGTTGGTATAGTGCTACTCAAACATACTGCCTGTTTTGCAAGTAAAACTGCTTCCACTACTTCAGTTAGCAAATCAATTCTAACTATCAAGATAACATATATACAGCACACAGATTTTTACAAGTCTCATCTATCTTAATTGATAGCAGTGGTATTTATCAGCAAATAGGAAAATAATCTGTAATTGGCACATCACAATCTATTCATCACTATCCTATTATAACTGTTCAGTGGCTTTTAAATGTAAAACAATGAAGTCAGTTGAAGTCAGTTGTTTAGCATAACCCTTCAATGCAGAGATGTGTGTGTTTTGAGATTTTCATGGAAATTTCCATAAAATTTAGGAGGCTTTAACAAACGGGTCTTCAAACTTTTCCTCAACTACACACACTGCCTAAAGAATTTATACAGCATGGACAAGGCCTGCCCTCTAAGCTGTTTTGTTTGACTACAGAATGGGTTTTCAGTGTTCAGGGGAGAAATTAAAAACAGTATTCTTGTCAGCCAAGCTATTAAATGGATCCTTCAACCAATGTAAATAATAATGGCATAGATTTTCCAATGAATGGCCTGACAGTCATTATTGTGGTGAGGGCTGGAGTTGTAAATGAGAAACCTGCAGAATGCCCATCATAGTAGATTCCAAAAGGAATTGTCCAGGAAATTGAAGATTCCACTGAGCAATTCCTCTAGGTGTGAAATCCTTCAAAAATCCAATTCATTAATTTTAAGTGGAGAACGATTCTGAGGAAATTAAGTAGACATTTCAGAAAAGTCAAGATTACTAAATATATTGTTAACTCCCAAGTAGGTGTTCAACTGACCTTACATGCACCCAACACCCCGTTTGCTTACTTGGATTTGACTTTTACCTGGGTACAGTAATGGAATTGGCTACTTAAATGTCAAATTCCCGTCTTTAGTTTATTTTGTGGAGGGCATGACATCATCTGCTTCAAACAACAGTAATTTTATTCCTTGTGAAAGGATATGCATTTTCCCATTCAGAAGTATTCTGTCAATCTCTGACCTATTCATGAAAATCTATGCAGTGTCTAATGGATGAAGGCAGCAATTAATTGGAGCACTTTAAAATACTTTCGAAATGCAGTCACTCTTAATATATATTTAAACACATGGAACTAATTATGAAGCAATAGAGTCTCTCTACATTGCTTCATGAGGTGGTCACAACTATCAGCATTTGAATCATTTTTTTCCCTTTCAGTTTTTTCAAGATTTGAATGCCCTGTACATGTTAAGTCTATTAGATCAGTCTATCCTATTTCATTGTCAAGAGGTCTTCCATTAAGTGACTCACTCCTCCTATTACGATGCTTCTCACACAGTTGCTCCCTGATCAACCAGTATATGAAGTCACTTCCTTTTTTTTTTAAGTCTACACTATCTTGGAAGTCAAGTTAATATATAGGAGGGGTAAAGATTTTGTTTTTGAAATGGTAGAACCTATACAAAATGTTCAGCAGTATTTGCTATCCATTGAACGAATAAAGCTAGTGAATAGCGAGCAATTGGGCAGCAAATGCCATGTTGACCTTGCAAGACAATTAGAATTCAAGAACAAGAATGCTCCAATTAGAAAGACTCTTGACAACACTGATCCCAGCACAGTTCGGGTGAAGTCAGTTGCAATGGTGCAGCCTATTCTGCTCAATACTCATGTCAGTGTTCCACGAAGTGAAACCCACTTCTATCAGTCTTTGAGCTACACATTTATCTCTGTAATCCTATTTATCATACCAGAATATTCTCAGAACAGCTCAACTACTAATCCAAAGATTACATCTTGTGAATTGAGTTTTTAAAATTAAGTTCCTAAAAGCTCATGATCCCAGAGTAAAACCTCTTTTCTAGTTCTACGTCACTGTTATCCAAAAGGAACCATGACAGCTTGGATCTTGCTCCTCCCCAGAGATGATGTCCTGAGCCAGGGAAGGTGGCACAGCCACCTGGACAAGCTCTTGGTTACAGAAAACGATAAAGGATTTTAATTTACATGTAGATCCAGCAAATGAGATTGGCAATAATAGCCTGGAAAATGAGCTCACAACAGTGTACTGAGGACTATTCTTAGACCAGCACGTTTTACAGCTATCAAAAGGAAGCAAGCTATTCCAGACCTGGTAATGAGTAATGAGACAGAGTTAACCAATCAGGTCATGGGAAACACAACAGCTCTTTGAGGTAGTGGACAACATATTATCCAATCTTTTATGATAGCCAACCAGAAACAATAGAGATAAATACTACAGCTTGCTGAAAATAGTGCAAGTGGAGTAGCAGCACAGAGATAACTTTGGGACTTCCACTATTTACAGTTTCGATTACACATGTTTTAGATGATTAAAATCAAAAGAACCAAATGCAAGAAGATTAGGAAAGCAAGTCATCAAGAAAAGGTAAAATAGAGAGAGTCGACAAAGACAACAGGCAAGTGGGCAAAAATTTAGCAGATGGAATATAAATGTTGAAAAATGTTAAAGTGTCCAGTTTGGCAAAGAAATTTTAAAAAATGCAATTTAAAATGGTGCAGAGGAATAAAGAGTTTCTGATATGAATAATAGTTAGTGTGCAAATAGAGAAAGTGATCAGCAAGGCAAATAGAGCATTTGAATTTATTGTCAAGGGAAATAGAAAATAAACAAGTGAAGTTTTATTGCAGTTACACAGGGATTTGGTGAAAAGTAAATTTGCAATACCGTGTAGAGTTTTGGTTCTCGTATTTTGAAAGTAAGAGAATAGAAGCACAGCCCACTTGATTGGCACCACACCCACAAATATTCATTCTCTCCATCACCAACACTCAGTAGCAGTACTTCAGTGACTTGAAGCAGCACCTTTCAAACACATGACCACTTCCATCAAGAAGGGCAAACGCAGCAGATACATGGGAACACCAAGACAAAACCACTCACCTTTCTGATTTGGAAATATATCACCACTCCTCCAGTGTTGCTTGTCAAAACCCTGGAATTCCCTAACAGCACTGTGGGTCTACCTACAGCACATGGATTGCAAAATTCAAGGCAGCAGTTCACCACCACCTTCAAGGGTGACTAGGGTTGAGCAATAAATTCAGTTCATAGAAGGTTTGCTCACTACTGCAATTTGTTCCACAAACAGTAACAACATCTGTTACAAAAGTAACAAGATGATCTGTTCAAGTGTAATTGACAGAAGGATAAACATGTACTTGGACACAGCTGCAGGAACACATGAAATTTAAGACTGGGATTTTGAATTTTATTAAATAAAAGGTACTTCTGACATACGAAAGGAAGGGGGGTAAAACAGAATTGAAGAATAAAACAACACAGACAATGCTTCAAGAAATTAAAACTGCACTGCTTTTTATTAAAAAATATACCATTTTGCCTGGACAATTTCTATCCGGTGAAACACGTACTTGAAACAGATGCTACAACTGAGCTTTACAATCCAGGAAATTGGGTAACATGAGCAGACAAATCAAAATAAACTCTAAATACTTGTCACTGGAAAATAGTTCTGCAGATCTTGAAGCTCGATATCAAAATCAACTATGTAAAAATATGAGAAAAAGAAAAATGATACAAGCTTCAAAAGATAAATACTAAAACGTAACATTTCAAATTTTGCCAAAGAAGCCTTCTGCTACATAAACTAAATGACAATTTTGGAAAAGTTACTTTTCTTTGCCCCATCTTGATCTGTCGCAACAAAATAATTACTCAGTGATAATAGTGTGGAGCTGGAGGAACACAGCAGGCCAGGCGATCTGAATAAAGGGTCCCGACCTGAAACGTCAACTTTCTTACTCCTCTAATGCTGCCTGGCCCACTGTGTTCCTCCAGCTCCACACTGTGTAATCTGACTCCAGCATCGGCAGTTCTTACTATCTAAAAGAGTTACTTAGCCTTGTTCAAATCTGTTATGAGACACACATTTACGAGATGAGAAAAAACTGAGAGATGACCATGTACATTAAAGTTTCAGAAGCTGCAAATCTGATTGCTTTTTTCTAGGAAGTTTAGCATACGGAAGGCACCAAATGACAAGACAACAGCTTTTATTTTTTAAGAAAAAAAGTGTTTCCCATCAACATTTCACATTATGAATGTCTAATTATAGTGGAAGCAACTTTCAAAAAGCTCAGTGACCAGCCTTCAGTAGCAGCAATGGAGAGGACAAGTATCTCAGCAAGACAGCACTTCTGCTTCCAAGTCAAAATTCCCCGGTTCAAATTCTACTTCAAACCTTCATTGGTCACAGAACAAGCATTCATGATGTGGTTCAACACATTTGTAACCAGTCTGCTAGATTTTTCAACACTTCCCCAAAGAGACAAAATAATGAGAGAAGATATGAAATAAACAAGTGATGATGCCACAGCATTAAAGGTTTGGCATCTCCCACCTTGACTGCAAAATGCTTTCAAACTCCTATCAAAACTCAAAGCATTCCAGACAAGGTCAAAAATGCAGACATATGATCAACCAACTGGAAATGCTTTATTCAGGAAGGTACCGAACACATTAGTAGGCTTCATCAGAAATGTGGCAGATTTGTTAGTCAATCCCAGATGTAAACTAAACAAAATAATCTACATCAAGCAGTCACTTGCTGAACTGAGTTCTCAATTTATACAGGCACAGTAATTCAAGTCTAGCTCTCCCAAAACTGGAAGTTGCCTGAAAATTTAAAAAAAAGTATTTGCCCACTTGATGTCATTTATCAGTTAATGTTTGATTGCTCTCTAAAAACTGGCAAAAAAAACCTACAACTCAGCACGTTTTCCTAAGACACTTTACCATTACTTGCCAGTAGAAGGGTCACCTATTTCTAAAAAATCTTGCTCTACATCTTGCATCTCTCCTCACAGCTCCCCTCAATTTCTGAACTAACATCCAAGATTAGCACAATCTTTTGTCTTAATATTGTAGGCGAAAAATCAAAAGATATCCACAAAATTAAATACAAAGAACAGTACAGCACAGGAACAGGCCTTTGGCCTACCAAGCCTGTGCCAACACATGACTCCCTTCGAGGCTAAAACCCTTTTGCCTCTATGCAGTCTGTATCCCTGGACTCTTATAAAGTTCAGTAATTTGATTTACTCAATCTTGGGACTTTTGCCTTCATTGGCAAAGGCACTAATTGTTGGCCATCCGAAATGAGTGGCTTAGCAAGCAACTTCACTAGGCAATTAAGAGTCAATAATGTTCCTGAATATCTCTCTCTCTCAGTTACACGCAGTTCAAAAGATGAAGAAAACAAAAACACTGGAGTTTGATTCTACGCAACTAACAAACCAAAGGTATCTCCTAGTTGTGCAAGATTATATTTACCTATAATTGAAGTCCTGGGAAGGTCCGATACCTGAACAGACCCCCATTTAACTTTGGCATAAAGGCCCCAGATGGTGGTTGTAGACTAAAGAAGGAAATGACAATTTCCTTCTAAGTAAGAATGAACCGATTTGGTTTTTTCCAGCCATCAGATAGCTCCACAGTCAATTTTACTGTTATCAGCTTAGTTCCCTTTTCTATAAAAATTATTCCAAATTTTCAGTCTACCACAACAGATTTCAACCAACTCCTGTTCTCTGAATTAGTCTAGTCCATTTGGTTAAGAATCTAGTAACAATTAATATGCTATCACACTCATTATGTATTCCACATAAAAAAGCTAGCAGTGCTCCTTCAGCTTTCCAATAGTCACAGTCTGCCAACCAGCTGTTAGTTAACCAATCCTCTATGCACACCACGATATCACACCAAAACACCATGCTCTTATCTTGTGCAACACCATTTTATATGGCACATATTCAAATACACGTCCTCTGGTTTCCCTCTATCCACTCTAATGGTTACATCCTGAAAGAAATACTAAATTTGTAAAACAGACTTGCCATTCAAGTTTTTATTTGATAGTACTGTATAATGAATTTCTCAATGTCCTGCCACTACCTCCCTAATAATGGGTGCGTACATTTTTCCCAGCAGCAGCCAATTCATCTATAATGCATTCTGTTCCCTTTCTTTCTGGAATAATTTACAGCTTTACAATCTGTTTGGATCTTTCCTGGATCTCTAGTACTTTGAAATGCAGACAGCCACATTTTACTGGAGAATCCTTAGCAAAAAATTGCAATTGCAGCATTAACATCAATAGAATTAAGACATTACTGGGGATAGGGCTATTATGCCAAAACAGGGTCTGGTAGAAGTGTTTCAGAGATAGTGGGGACTGCCGATGCTGGAGAATCTGAGATAACAAGGTGTAGAGCTGAATGAACACAGCAGGCCAAGCAGCATCAGAGGAGCAGGAAATC
>NW_025971545.1:0-10562 GCF_021869965.1 Rhincodon typus
TGTGTTCATCCAGCTCTACACCTTGTTATCTCAGATTCTCCAGCATCTGCAGTTCCTACTATCAGGGAAAAAAATCTCCCTGTTCTTCTTCTAAAGGGGTTGTCTGAGCCTTAACATCCACTGGAGAGAGCAGATGGGGACGTCGGTTTATCACCCAATCGGATATACAGTATTTCCAAAGATGCAGAGCTCTCTCAGGCTTTGCCCTATAATTTTTTAATGTGTAAATCTGTGGAGTTGGATGTGAACTCATAAGCTTCTAACTCGGAAGGAGAGGTGCTACCAACTGAGCAACAGTTAGCACCTTAGGGAGCCGGTCTGGAAAGTAAAGGTGAGAGAAGATTGGCATATTGGAATGTAGTCTCCGGTGCCCTCAAGCAGGTTTGAGAGGACATATGATCAGTCATGAGATGTTGTAAGCTAATATCAGTGAACTTTTGACTAAAGCTGGAAGCATCTTTTATAGATACTTCAATAAAGTAGATTTTTAAAGGGAAGTCTACTTCAACAAGATGTGGAGGTGCTGGTGTTGGACCGGGGTGGATAAAGTCAAAAGCCACTCGACACCAGGTTATAATCCAATAGGTTTATTTGAAATCACAAGCTTTCGGAGTGCAGCCTCTTCGTCAGGTGAAGTAAGACAGAAGCACACGGACACAGAGTTTATGGGCAGACAGATCGAAAGATCGTACTACTGGTGTGAGTGGAGTGTCAGATGATAAGTCTCTGCAGGTGATAAGTGTCAGACAGTGTGAGTAAAGTGTCAACAGCTGAATAACAAGTGAAGGGATGGCCTATAATCCGATTAATTGAGGCAGAGAGACACAAAATATTAAAAATAAGGTGGGGCTGGAGACAAATTAAGTGACTGGAATAGTTTGCCAGACAGGAATGTTCCCTCCCAGTAGGGGAACACTTCAGTGGTCAAGGGCATTCAGCCACCAATCTTTGGGTAAGCGTCCTCCAAGGCGGCCTTTGACATACACAGCAACGCAGAATCACCAAGCAGAAACTGATAACCAAGTTCTGTACCCATGGAGATGGACTCAACTGTGATCGTGGGGTCATGTTGTGCTACATATGATCCCACCACACTGTTCTGTATCTGTAAAATCTCCCTTAATGTCCTGTTTTGACACCATCACCTTGATAAATTGTTATGATCTCTCTACCTTAATTAGTTTGTACAGTTTTGGATTACTTATTGCTTTGGGTAGACCCTCAGCATGCGACTCTTATATCTATCATGTTATTCCAGTCATTTGGTTTGTTTCCAGCACCATTTTATTATTAATTTGTTGTAACTATCTCTCTGCCACGTTTAGTCGGATTATAGGTCATCCCTTCGGTCATTATTCAGCTGTTGACACTTTACTCACACCATCTGACACTCTTGGTCACCTGCAAAGATTTATTATTTGACACAACAACAACAACGAAAACAGAAGTCGCTGGAAAAGCTCAGCAGGTCTGGCAGCATCTGTGAAGAAAAAATCAGAGTTAACGTGACCTTTCCTCAGAACCATGATACGGCTGTGGAAAGAAGTTTTAGCAAATACTTGGTCAAACACCAGGAGTTACAGTGAAATTAATGTCAGTGGGAAAGAAGAAAGATAGGAACGGAAATCCCATCAGACAGGAGCAGAACTTCTTCAAGGTGGGCTTGCCTGGAAGAGATGTGGCAGTGAGTTAAATACTAAATAAAAACCGAAAGAACTGCAGATGCTGTAAATCGGGAACAAAAATAGAAGTTGCTGGAAAAGCTCAGCAGGTCTGGCAGCATCTGTGAAGAAAAAAAATCAGAGTTAATGTTTCGGATCCAGTGACCCTTCCTTATTATTTGACACTCCACTCACACCGTTTGTATGAGCTATTGATCTCTCTGCCCTTGATCTCTCTGCCTATAAATTCAGTGTCATGTGTTCTTCTCTCTCATTCCACCTGATGAAGGAGCTCTGTTCCGAAAGTTTGTGATTTCAAATAAACCTGTTGGACTATAACCTGGTGTTATGTGGCTCACTACTTCAGCAAGATACAGTGCTCCTCGTTAGAATTGGTGGCTCTGAGTGAGGGGCCACCTCCCATCAATGAGCCTCTATACATACAAAGGGTAGGCTCATTAGATCACTTCTGATGGCAATTTAAATTCACCCACATTAGTGACTGACTCCAATCATCTCCATCAGTGCATCCCCTTGTTATGGGCGTTGAACCAATAAAGAGGGAGGAAGGATGGTTAAAGTTGCCTCGCAGAATGAGAATGATGTGCTGCTCTGAAGAACAGTGTTCCTTTAAAGAATGAAGCTACACGTCAAAAAAACCCAGTGGTGTAACAGCAGCCTCTTGAACATTGGGTGTGGAGTGAGGCCTAAATGTTTTTGCTGAACCCTAACCAACCAAGAAGTCCATTTCTGAAGTAAAGCAATACCTGCCTTGCTTTTTTTAAAGGAAGCAATTGGATAATGCAATAAACTGAGAGCACCAACACCTGGTGAATCATTGGCAGAAATATCCGTGCTTCGGCATGGCATGGGGATATCACGGAGTTTGGGGGTGGAGAGCTTTGGCTAAGGTCAGACACTCTCCCATCATGAGGTGTGGGTTTGATCTCTTCCTCATGGGGGAGTTGGGGGCAAGTGGCCTGTTCTGAATGCACTTCCTGCTGGAGGTAGATGGCAGGATCTTGGAGATGGCAGCTGGAATAAGGCTGTGGAGATCTGTGGATGGAGTGGGAGGAAGACACGTGTGTGTTGCAAGCAGAGAAAAGGCCTGCTGGCTGTCTCACCAGCATCTGCAGCACACATGTTGCTGGGTAAAAGAGATACATCTTTGAAGATTTAACAGCATTTGAAATGTAAACTCCCAGTCTTCCAGATAAGAGGCTATATATAGAAATGATAAATCAAAGATGGAAAAGAAACTTACTTTTATGTTGCACCTTTCATGACCTCAGGACATCCGAAAGCGCACTGCAGTCAAGGAAGACACTTTTGAAGCATAGTCTCCATTGCAAGATGAGGCAACTGGACAGCCAACGAGTGCACAGCAAGATTCCACGAAAAGCAAAGCGATAAACAGACTCTTTATCCCAGGGTTGAAATGTCGGCTACTAGGGCCCACAGGTTTTAACTAAAAGGGGGTGAGTTTAAAGGAGATGTGAGAGGCACATTTCTTTTACACGGAGGGAGTTAAATGCCTGGAATGTGCTGCCTGAGGAGGTGGTTGAGATGGATATAATAGCAATGTTTAGGAGGCACCTTGGCAGATATATGAATAGACAATGAATAGAAGGATACTGACACTGCAGAGGCAAAAGTTTAGAAAGGCGTCATGTGTCGGCACAGTCTTGTTGGGCTGAAGGGCCCTGTGCTGCACTGTTCTTCTTTCCTTTGTGAACAGCCAAATGATCTGCTATTGATGCTGACCGAAGGACAAATATTGGGTCAAGATTCTGTGGCGAGAACTTCCCTGATCTGTTTTTCTCCCAAAAGGTGCCAAAAGACTTTTCACCTGAGAAAGGGACAGATGGCTCAACATCACATAGACAAAATTCCAGCTGGGATTCGTTGACGGTAAAGTTTGGATTTTCAGACGTGCTGGAACTGCGAGAGGGATTGGATGATATATGGAATGACCTGAGGAGCTCTCCAGTTTTGTCGTGCTGGCAGAGAATGCGAGGATGCAACAAACACTGGCAGCACAGCACCAGGCCACCAACTACAATGAGGTACATGACTGGATATTATGAGAGGTGCTGGATGAGGGATAACTGCTGGCACAGCAAAGGGACAAAACCCACTGGATTATAACCATCCCCTATTCCTTTCTTTAAGAGACAGAGAATCAGCGTCATTTTCCTTAAGAACACAGTTGGGTCACAAATAAAACCAATGATTGCATTCTGCAGAAATACCCTTTAAGTGGATACACCTAATCATGTTCATCACAAGATCCCAAATCCAGTGAACCCCAGGCCTTCAGGAAATTTGACCTTCAAATTGAACAAGCATTTAAAACATCAATGTAAATAAATGAAGCCCTTTCCAAAAAGTAAACATGTCACTAAAGGGAAGGACTCTCCTCACTTTTTCTACTCCTCAGCCCTTAGTAATGATGTGACATTCTATGGGAGAGGTTAAGAAGCCATTCAGTAAATGCATTCAGCATATGTCACTATGACTCTGATCTTGGTGGCATAGTGTCATCCCGCCAACCTCCCATATCCTCATCCCACCCATTCCAATCATTTGGTTCAGGCAGTCCTTCTTAAAATGTCAAGATTAGCCAACATCTTTTCCCAGTGTAGAGGAGTCCAAAATTAGAAGACATAGTTTTAAGTTGAGAGGGGAAGGATTTAGAAGGGACCTGAGGAGCAACATTTTCACACAGAGGGTGGTGTGTGTATGGAAATGAGCTCCCAGAGGATGTCGTAGAGGCTGGTACTTTTACAACATTTAAAAGGCATCTCGACAGGTATACGGATAGGGAAAGTTCAGAGGGATATGGGCCAAATGGGACTAGTTCAGTTTAGGAAACTGAAACTCGTCAGCATGGACGAGTTGGGCCGAAGGGCCTGTTTCCAAGCTGTATACCTCTCTATGACTATGATCTCAATCCATACGGTTATTGCTGGATGTGCTCGCCCTTAAAGCCAGCATACGTGTATACGTTTTACAGCAGCAGCCACTGTTTATTAACCAAGATTAGAGATAATGATACTCCAGATGGCTACCCTGGCAGGGGAGACAAACACTGGGGCCTACAATACATGGTCAGGGTGCCCTTACACACCCAGGGAGTCAAATCAATAAATCCTGAGAGTTAGTCAGACAACTAAAACGAGCAGGCTGCAAAAATCAAGAAGCTCTATTAGGTCTCAGTGTCTGAATTCACGCTCAAAGAGATTGTCTATTTGTATCCTGGGCACTTCCTTTACCTTGACTAAATCTACTGCTTTTTTTTATACAAACTATGTACATTTTTCACATGATACATTTTGCTTATACAAAACCCTTTCAGACCAACAGTTTGCGATAGTATATTGCAGCTTTCATCTATATTACAAGAACACAGATCCTAAAGCATCACTTGACCTCCAACAAAGAAAAAATGCTGTGTGATAATTGTAATACTGGATAAATAAGAGCAGGCAAGTGCACCTACAATGCATCATTAACTATAACAGCCAATGACACAGCAGCCCCAGCATTGTGACCGTGGTGACTGAGGACAGGCTGTAATGATTGGCCGCTGCTCCTGGCTTGCTCTGAGCTGTGGTGCTGGGGGTGGAGTTTGGAGGGGCCACCTTTGCTCCCTTCAGTGTGGGGGCCACCCCTGGGAAAATCTGGCTCTTCGTCCATCGCTCTTCTTGCACATCTGAGGAGGAGAAGAGAGAGATAGAAATGATATAGTTAGAGAGTGACTCGTACAGTGTGGATGTGCTAGAGTCAATACAACACTGCAATGGAACAATCTGTATGCAAACCAGCTGAATAAACTTGCCAGTCTGTACCTGTAATATGCCATGACTACAGCAGCCAATACCTACAGTGCATCAACACTATATCAGCTAACACTAGCACATTTCCAGGGTTGCAGTGAATTCCCTTTGTGTCTGCTCATTTCCTCTTTTTACTTTTATAGTGGCCTTGATTTATACAAGGAGTTGGTTTCAAAGACACCACCCCAATCATCCTTTCTGTTACTCTCCAGATAGTCAGTTGCTGCAGAATAGCCAATCTTAATTCAGTCTCACATTTATTTGCAGGGTTAAACATGACAAGTACATACCTCCTAACTCTATATTTATATTCAAGACATTTTCTAATCAACCTGTTTGAAGATGTTATTGCAAGCTTCTGGAGCAGGTATGACTTAGAAACATAGAAAATGGGTGCAGCAGCAGGCCATTCAAGCCTACACCACCATTCAATATGATCATACAATATACAATATCCTTTCATCATGATTGTGCAATTTTAGTATCCTGCTCCCGCTTTCTCTCTACACCTTTTTGATCCCTTTAGCCATAAGTTCCACATCTAGCTCCCTCTTGAATATATTTAATGAACTTGCCCCAACAGTTTTCGGTGGGGGAAAATTCCACAGGTTCACAACTCTCTGAGTGAATAAATTCTTCCTCATCTCAGTCCCGAATGGCTTATCCCTTATTCTTAGACTGTGACCCCCTAGTTCTGGACTTCCCCAATATCAGGAACATTCTTCCCACATCTCACCAGTCCAGTCCTATCAGGATTTTATGTGCTTCTATGAGATAGCCTTCCTCATTCTTCTGAATTCCAGTGAATATAAGCCCAGTCAATCCAGTCTTTCTTCATATGTCAGTCTTGCCACTCCGGGAGTCAGTCTGGAAGCCGGGCTTCCTGGCTCAGAGGGAAGGACGCTACAACTGCACTTCAAGAGCTCTCCATGCATATACTTAAGTGAAACCCCAGATAATGCCCTCCACGTGCATACAATTAGTCACAATTAATAAACAAGGAACACGTTTATCATATATGCATGTTAAGATGTTAGTCCACCACTGCCACAAACCAATTCTGCCCTTGCCTTGCATTCAGCAGAGAGAAACAGGACAGTAAAAGAGGTCAGTAAAAATTTTCTTTTAAACAAAAAGACATCCAAAATCCCAGTTACTTACTGGTGGAATGATGTCACAGATTTTATGGTTTGAAACAAAATAATTTTTACTGTACAAGAGTGAAACAAAGTAAGCACGAAACACTATTTTAGATAAAACCTTACAGTCCAGCATCTAGAATCAACATAAGTTAAAGATGCATTGACAGGCAAATTGTAGTTGATTGTGTACTTCTTACAAACTGGTTCAGCAATACACATAGTATAAAGGTCACCAAATTCAGTCATGTCATTTTTCAAAACCTTTTACTCCTCAGGAATAATTTCAGCTCTTCCTTTTCTAGGATTGTCAGCCAACAGCAATGTAGAACCAACTTAAGTTCAACCGGCACAGACTTCAGCAAAAATGATAGAATCATAGACTCCTACAATGTGGAAGCAGGCCATTCGGCCCAAGGAGTCCACAAAGTCCCTCTGAACAGCATCCTTCCCAGATCCACAAATGATAGATATATACAGAACTTAGACAATGCAGTCTTCATTTTTCTGAAGAAGGGTCCCAACCTGAAACATCAGTTTTCCTGCTTCTCTGGTGCTGCCTGGCCTGCTGTGTTCCTCCAGCTCCACACTGTGTTGTCTCTGACTCCAGAATCTGCTGTTCTTGTTATCCCTATATGTAGAACTTCCTTGGTCAAGATGGACTGGGCCCACCAATGGTACCCTAAACTAACAGAGACAACGGCAGCAACTTAATCTCAGGCTCTGGATCTGAACTCTGTCTTCTTCAACCTGCCTGTACTGCACCACTGGACTCATCTACTGCAGCAAGTGAGCTTCAATGTTCTGCCTCCCTTCACATACCCTCAAACTTTTTCAGTCCAGAAGCTGATAATTTCTAGCTTCAGTTTCAGTTTTTGTTCCTTTAGGAACTGGGCCGGGGTTTTTGGGTTGGCGGGGGTGGGGCGGGGGAGCGGGGTGGTGATGCTGTTAGTTTCCTTTCTCTGATCCTTTTCAGATTTTCTTCACAGGTAAGTATTAGCTCGGACATCGGGAATAACTCCCCTATCTTCTTTAAAGCAGTGCCATCATTAATTTAAGATTGACTACAGCAGGCAGAAGAAGCATTGGTTTTAATATCTCTCCTGAGAGATGACACCCCAGGGAATGCAACACTTTCTCAGCACTGCGGACCGAGTAACTCTGAGGTAACAGGATCACTGACCCATCAAAAAAGACTGAACCGACAGAATAGCTGGTAACTGAGTGATCATACTCTAGAATGGAAGGGGGAAAGAGGACATTGAAGGGAAAGTTAAAGAAATGGACTTTGCCAACCATCTTCGTCAATGACTTTCCCTCTGCCATAAGGTCAGAAGTGGGGATGTTCACCGATGATTGCACAATGTCCAGCACCGTTCGCGACTCCTCTGATACTGAAGTACTCTGTGTCCAAATGCAACAGGATAAGGACATTATCCAGGCTTGGGTTGACAAGTGGCATTCACAACTGCCAAGCAATGACCATCTTCAAAACCTGTGGTTATTCAATAGCATTACCATCGCTGAATGCCTCACTAACAATATCTGCAAGGTTACTACTGATTAGAAAATGAACTGGGCCACCGCAAAAATACTGTGGCTATAAGTGCAGGGTAGAATTCTGCAGTGAGTAATTCACTCCAACTCCTCTTGTCCACTATCTGTAAGAAATAAGTCAGGATGTGATTGAATACTCTTCACTTAGTTGTGTTATTGCAGCTCCAACAACACTCAAGAAGCTCGATACCTTCCAGGACAAAGCAGCTTATCACCTTCAGCATTTACCTCCATCAATGAACAGTGGCAACATATCAAGCATCTACAAGATGCACTGCAGTAACTCACCTAGGCTCCTCCAACAGCACCTTTTAAACCAGCAACATCTACAACCTGGAAGCACAGGGGCAGATGTTACACAGGAACACCATCGCCTGCAGGCCCTCCTCCAAGCCACTGTATCACCATTCCTTCACTATTACTGGGTCAAAACTCCTCCCTCACCAACAGTACTGTGGGTGTGCATGCATTAAAAGGAATGCAGTGGTTCAAGAAACCAACTCACTAACACCTTCTCAGAGTCAATTAGGGAATAGACAATTGGCTGAGCTAATAAAGTTTACATCCTGTGAATGAATAAAAAATTCTACAACTTCAGCTGGATATATGAATCCTTTGTAGCTCCATGCAGTGATCTTTGTACAATGGGATAGTTTCTGGAGTTTGGGACCTTTCACCATGGTCCTATATGGTATTGGAAGAACCCAACTTAGTTGGTGTAGGACATAATATCATACGCAGCTGACAGTAACCACCGGCAATATGCTACAAAATGCCATCATATTTTGCAAGCTGTCACAGTTATACTGAAAGGATTATGAATGCCTTGGGCATTAGTTAGTTAGAGAGATGATGTCGTGCTCCAGGGAGCAAGTTTCATTCAAGGAATTCCCCAGAGAATATCAAAGTCATGGTACCAACCTTGCAGCATGGAATTTAATTGGATGGGAGACAATTATAGAAATATAGGGTGAGCAAATCTCAGTGTAAGGTCCAACAGAAGAAAAATGTCAAGAGTTTGAATTTAAAGGACGTGTAAAGCTGGAGGAACAACTGAAGCTTGAAGACTTGCTTTCTGTTAGTGTAACATCTCACACAACACTACCACATCCCAAAGCAATGACAAACGCACAGACAATGAAGTTAAAATTGAATCACAGACAGTGAACTACTTTTGAAGTATAGTTATCGTGTTGGTTGTAACATAGGAAACAGGAGCAAGAGTAGGCAATTTGGCCCCTCAAACCCATCCTATCTTTAAACTAGATCAGGGCTGGTCTTCCATCTCAATGTCATTTTCCATGTAACCCTTTATATTCCTTGCTGTCCTTACAGTCTAGAAATCTATTGATTTCTGTCTTAAACATATTCAATGACTGAGCCTCTAGTCCCCTGGGGTACAGAATTCCAAAGATTCACCGCCCTGTTAATGAAGAAATTCCTTCAATTTCAATCCTAAATGGTTTGCCTCTTATTCTGAGAATGAACCTCCTGGTTCCAAACCCAACCAATCAGGAAATCATCCTTCCTGCATCTATTGTGGAGCTTGGTTAAAAAGTGCCTCTGACTTAGAATCTAAACAGATGTATGTCCTAACAATTGGTTGATGGAATCAAACAGCATATTCCTTTGGTTGTTCATAATAAGCAGAGTACAAACTATACTCAACCAGCCCACGCTTGCAAAACCAACCCCTCCCCAAAAATCATGTGAGTTCACTTGCATGATTAACCCTGAGTGTGCCAACAGTGACAGTAGCAACTAATCTGAGATATGAATTAGGAAGTTCCCAGTTGTTTTTCTTTCCATGGTAATACATCAGCTAGTCAAAGTCAACTTGTCTGGTTGAAAATTTAAACAATTGTTGCCAATTACTAAAACAAACAAGGGGAGGACTTATACAATTAAAAGTAAGGCCTTGGTTAGTGTTGTAGAACAGAGAGACCTAGGGATAGTAGGAACTGCAGATGCTGGAGAATCCGAGACAACAAGGTGCAGGGCTGGATGAACACAGCAGGCCAAGCAGCATCATAGGAGCAGAGAGGCTGACGTTTCGGGCCTAGACCCTTCATCAGAAAAGGGGGAGGGGAAGGGGGTTTTGAAATAAATAGGGAGAGAGTGGGAGGCGGATAGAAGAGGGATAGAGGAGAGGATAGGTGGAGAGGAAACAAACAGGTCGAAGAGGCGGGGATGGAGCCAGGAAAGGTGAGTGTAGGTAGGGAGTTAGGAAGGGGATAGGTCAGTCCAGGGAGGACGGACAGGTCAAGGGGGCGGGATGAGGTTGGTCGGTAGGAGATGGAGGTGCGGCTTGAGGTGGGAGGAGGGGATAGGTGGGAGGAAGAACAGGTTAGGGAGGCAGGGACGAG
>NW_025971546.1:0-10562 GCF_021869965.1 Rhincodon typus
AGCTTTCCTGCTCCTCTGATGCTGCTTGGCCTGCTGTGTTCATCCAGCTCTACACCTTGTTATCTCAGAATGTCCAGCATTGGCAGTTCCTACTACCTCTAGGGACATAGAATCACGGTTTTAAACACAAGAAAATGTAAAGAACAGCATTTTTTATCAACAAGTGTTGAAGTCCTGAAGAAGGGTAATAGGTACCAGAATGGGTGAATTGACGTCACAAGTTAAGCTTTGCTCATCAGGGTATAAAGGACTGATCCTAGGAGAGAGTAACTAGTGGATGCCCTTCAGTTATCTCTAAGTTGTTACCAGAATGGTTAAGTAGCTGGAATATGAACTTATTCTTAAGTATAGTCTGACATCTCATGACAGAGTCTCGTGTAACTCAGCTTTAGTGTAATTAGCTCTTCTGGCACAACGGTAGTGCCCCTACCTCTAAACCAGGAGACTCAAATTCAAGTCCCACCTGCTCCAGGGGTGTGTCATAACATCTCTGAAAAGCTTGATTCGAAAATATCTAAAGTAAACTATCTTCTGCTAAAGTTTTTGGTGTGGGCACCTTTCTCACTTGTTGTCAGTAACATAGACTGTCTGTTCGTCTGAGTTATTGTTGTCACATGTACCCAGATACAGTGAAAAGTGTTGTTTTGCGTGCTATACAGCTTAGATTATACCATACAAACGTATATCAGGGTAGCAGAATAAAGAGAGAATCTACCCAAGGTATCCCAGAAATTTCGTATAACCACTACAACATTAACACATACCAGCTCCTTATACAACAATGAGGACAGTCCCATTAGCCTGGAGACAAACAGGAGGCTGGAAGAACACAGCAGGCCAGACAGCATCTGGAGGAAAAGAGCAGTCAACATTTCGGGTATTACCCTTCTTCAGGACTTCAACACTTGCTGCATAAAAAATGCTGTTCCTCACATTTTCTTGTGTTTAAAACCTTGATACTATGTCCCTAGTCGTTGTTCCAACAGCTAATCTATAGAAGTGATGTAAATCAAACAAAGACAAAAATTGCTGGAGAAACTCAGCAGGTCTGGCAGCATCTGTGGAAAGAAAACGGAGTGGACGCGCCAAACTTGCTCAGTTTCTCCAGCAATTTCTGTTTTGGTGTGTTTCAGATCTCCAGAATCCACAGTTCTTTGGTTTTTTTGAAGCGGATGTTTGGTTCATTTAGCTCAATGTCTGCTTCATAGTTTGGAACTGAAGTATTTACTTAGGGTCGAAAGCAGAAATGCCCCACTCCGCAAGCTAAGCCTTTATGCATAAATCACAAAGTTTATTTTAGACCTCAAATAATATTAAATAAATGTATGATGGATATTTTAAAAAAGGAGAGCATTGATCAATAAATCTGTCACCTCTTTCATCCTGGGTTTAAATTAGAATTTAAATTGAATTTTCTGGAAATGGCAGAGGAATTTGGGGGATAATTGGTGGTTTTTACTCTGATGGTGTAGAATTCTTATCAAAGTGGAATGGCTAGTGGAGAAAATGGGAAATAAATGGGCACAAGGCTTTGGTAAGGTGACCTATTTGGTTTCCATTCCTAATGCAGTCCAGGGTCATGTTCAAGAAATATCAGAGTGACCTCTAATCATTGAATCATAGAATAGATACAGTACAGAAGCAGGCCATTTGGCCTATTGTATCCTTGCTGGCTTTCTAGAGGAGCCGCTCACCTCATCCCACTCCTCTGCTTTTTTGCCTTGGCCTGTGAATCTTTTCTCTTCAGACAGTTATTGGGTTCTCTTATCAGATCCATGTTTGAGTTTGCCTCCAGCACACTCTCAGCAGGTGGAATATCCCAGATCCTTACCGCTTCCCATGTGAAAAATAAATCCTCATCATTGCTTATTGTGGCAGTCACCTTAAAGCCTTCAAGTCCTCTTGTCATTCTACCAATGGGAGCAGTTTCTGTCCAGCTAGCTCTGTCATAATTTTGAACAGCTTTATCAAATCTCTTAATCTCATCTTCCTCAAGGAAAACAGTCCCAGTTTCTCCAATCTTTCGTCATTTGCGAAGATCCTCATTCCTGGATCAATTCTCCTGAAACTTATTTTGCTCTCTCTCTAATCCTTCCTCAGTGTGGTTTCCAGAAATGGGCTGAATACTCCAGTTATGTCTGATCAGGTTGTATACTGGTTTATCAGAATGTCCTTGTCTCCCTATTATTTGACTCTTATTGATAAAATTTCTTTCTCAACCTGTTCTGCCACCTTCAATGATCTGTGCACCCAGACCCTCCCCTGCTCCTGCAACCCCTTCAGAATTGTATGCTATGTTGCCTCTCCATTCTGCATAAGAAAAGATTAATCATTTCACACTTCTTTATTTTACAACTGTTGTTGCGAATGACAATGTTCTTTGGTAGACACCAAAGTTCCAGAGTCCCACTGCCATTAAATAGAGAGATGGCTGGTGGTGGTTTAACGTGAGGGTCACCATATCTCAGGCAAGGGGAGAGCTTGAGAAGGAGAGTCCTTCATGTTGATCTCAGCCAGTGTGGGCATTGAACCTCCTGGTAAAGCTATAGAGGAAGATTAATAGAAGTCCTACAAGAAAGAAGCCATTCAGCCCATTGGGTTTGAACTGACTAATCAAAGAGCATCCTACCCTGTCTCACTGCCACATGTGGCTTTTAACCGTGACTAACCCACCTAATCTGCATATCCAGGGACACTGTGGGGCAATTTAGCGCGGCCAATCCACCTAACCTGCACATTTTTGGATTGTGGGAGGAAACCGGAGGAAATCCACACAGACACGAGGAGAACATACAAACTCCACACAGACAGTCACCCAAGGCTGAAATTGAACCCAGCTCCCTGGTGCTGTGAGGCAGCAGTGCTAACCACTGTGCCATCCATCAAAAAGATATCTTGACAAACACACAGCAAGAAAACACATGAGGAGACAGAGGGCACAATAGCATTTCCAGATCTGGTGACAAATCAAAATCCTCAGGAGAAATCCCAGTATTGATTCAATATCTTCTCATGACAAAATGTCTTGAAAATGTCAGATAATAATCTCCAACTTGAAGCTCAGTGCATGTTGTTATGCAGGCCAATGGCAGAATAAACAGCAATCTATCATCCCAAGATCTGGAGAACAATGGGCAGGGCAGATCATCTGGAAGACTTTATTGGTGATTGATTATTTGTTTGATCCATTGAGCCAAAAGTCACACAAGGAACTGCAGCGGAGATGATGGCTGATCTCAGATGAGCAAGTTTGGACCCAAATTGTTCTGACTTTCCCAAGAATTGTCTACTCGAATCTGTGAGTACCAGTATTGGGTTTAGCGTGTGGGATTGAGGGAATTTGGAATCATAATTGTTATTTCCACTCTCCTGCCTTCTCACCATAACCCTGCCCATTATTGCTTTTTGTTGTTGCTTTAATTTGAAACCTCCTCCCTGCAAGGTCTCTTATAACATCATGCCTGGAGACACATATCAGGTTAGTTACAGTTCCCAAACATATCACCATCTACTGTTTAGGCAGACCAAGTGCAAGCATCCCATCACGTGTCACCCTTCTTCAGGAAGTGTCTAGGCCCAAAATGTCAGCCTTCCTGCTCCTCTGATGCTGCTTGGCCTGCTGTGTTCATCCAGCTCTGCACCTTGTTATCTAACATTCTGGGGACCTGGGTTTGAATCCCGCCATGGTAGATGGTGGAATTTGAATTCAGCAAAATATCTGGAATTAAAAATCTAATGATGACCATGAATCCATCGTCAATTATCAGGAAAAAACCCATCTGGCTCACTAATGCCCCTTTAGGGAAGGAAACTGCCATCCTTACCTGGTCTGGCCTACATGTGACTCCAGAGCCATAGCAATGTGGTTGACTCTGAACTGCCCTCTGGGCAATTAGAGATGGACAATGAATGCTGCCTAGCTAGCAATGCCTTCATCCCCGGAATGAATAAGAGGGAGAGAAAACCCCACATATGTAATTTGTGGAGCCCCATGTGCCACTTATTGATGCATTGGTAGACAATGCTCTTGCCTCTGAGACTGTGGGTGTGGCCTTAAGTCCCGCTCCTGCGAGTGGAAGACAAATTTGAGCTGACCTTTCCCCTACACTCTTATGCACCCAAATATGCTCTGGTTGGTTATTCACCATTAAGCCAACATCCCACGGGGAAAATCTCGTTAAAAAAAAGTAGTTCAGGCAGCATCAGAGGAGCTGGAATGTTGATGTTTTGGGTTAGGACCCTTTTTGGGAAACGTCAACTTTCCTGCTCCTCTGATGCTGCCTGGCCTGCTGTGTTTCTCCAGCTCCACACTGTGTTATCTCTGGCTCCAGCATCGGCAGTTCTTGCTATCTCTAAAAAAAGTAATGCTTGGAAATAAATATACTGGAGCACAGTTCTGAGGCATACAAAACATGTGGGACCAGAATACATGATTCACAAGTTTTGAAAGCAATCACATTTCCTTGAAAGTGAACTTGCAGGTAGACAGGGTAGTGAAGAAGGTGTTTGGTACACTTGCCTTTATTGGTCCAAGCACTGAGAATAGGAGCTGCAATGTTATGTTGCAACTATATAGGACATTGGCTAGGCCACTTTTGGAATGCTGCGTTCAGTTCTGCTCTCCCTGCTATAAGAAAGATGTTGTTAGAATTGAAAGGGTTCAGAAAAGATTTACAAGGATGTTGCCAAGGTTAGAACATTTGAGCTATAGGGAGAGGTTGAACAGTCTTGGGCTATTTTCCCTGGAGGGTTGGAGGCTGAAGAATGACCTTACAGATGTTTATAAAATCATGAGGGGCATGGATAGGGTAAATAGCCAAGGTCTTTTCCCCAGGGTAGGGGAGTCCAAAACTCAAGGGCTTGGGCTTAAGGTGAGAGGAAAATGATTTAAAAGGGACCTAAGGGGCAACTTTTTCATGCAGAAAGTGGTGTGCGTATGCAATGAGTTGCCAGAGGAAGTGGTGGAGGCTGGCACAATTGCAACATTTAAAAGTCATCTGGATGGGTATAAGAATAGAAATGGTTTAGAGGATACGGGCAAAATGCTGGCAAATGGGACTCGATCAATTTAGCCTTTCTGGTCAGCATGGACGAATTGGACCGAAGGGACTTTTTCCGTTCTGGACAACTCTATGACTCTCTGACTGTATGATTCGGCTAATCTCTGGAAACTTTAGAGACCTGGCCACGTCCAGAGGCGTTGCTTAAGAATCAAAGTGACAGATGTGCACAATTCCCAAGAAAACTCAGGCTGTCTTTCACAACACAAACTACCCGGAGAATGTAACTGAGAAGTTTTCAACATTTCTGGCCTGGTAAAGGCAAGGCTAAACCTAGACCAAAAATTGAGGAGCTTTAGGGCAGCTGGAGATCATCATGTAAGAAAATGACTTGCAACAAACCAGATCATGTGTCAACCAGAATCTAATTATGCTCATCGGTTAATTAATTGAGTCGTAGTGTTCCACAGAATAATAAAAGAAAACATTGTTTGCTTTCTTCTAACACCACAATAACTTGATATCTACTCAAAGGCTTGAATTCCCTCTCCAAATCCTAAGCAGAGATGGAGTACAAAAGTGCCTCATTATTGGCTTAAAGATTGTGTCTGCTTATCAGCATTAAAAATTCATTAAGTCACTCTCCACTGTTTGTGGACTGGGAGGAATCATAGTTCTACACAAGCCTCAACCTCTGACCGATTTTTGTGTAAAGTGGATGAATAATTTTTTTTATCATTACACTTACATTTTTATATTGAATCAGAAATGAAATTCTGTGAAATACTATCTGTCTGGCAATCTTCCAGCATAGAATTAACTGTCTCTGTCAGTCCACCTATCCTTTCAAGTGCACAGAGCAGGTTGAGTACTGTCAAAATCGGAAAGACTTTCTTATGTTAGTTCTGCAGCTGTGTGTTGGTAGATTGCGCTAATGTCTCCTTTTCACTTCACTGCATCCAAATTGTTTTTTGTTAAGTAAGGATGCCAACAATGGCATTGCCTTTTGCTTTCTCAGAATATTCTGCTGTCAGAAAAGCTCAGCAGGTCTGGCAGCATCTGTGGAGAGAAATCAGAGTCAACGTTTTGGGTCCAGTGAACCCTTCTTCAGAACATGTTCCAGCAATTTCTGTTTTTGTTTCTGATTTCCAGCATCCGCAATTCTTCCTTTATTTTAATACTCTGCTGTCAGCCCTGCAATTAGTTTTTGAAGCGTTTTCGGGCAAAACAAGACATCTCAGACACTGCGTTGGAGTTGACTGTTGACTATAAAGTTCTTTGGGAATGGGTAGACAAAGAGAATCTAGCAGAATGAGGGAAGAACATTGTAAATTCCAAATGTAGGAATGTAGGAATTTCTGAATATAACAGCCATTGGGATGCCTTCCACTATCCTTGTAGTAGCAATATACAACAGCAATGTTTATATATGTACTCCAAGAGATTCAATTTTATATGATAAGAGAGTTAAGGGATATGAAAATAGGCAGGACAGGAATTAAAGACCAGAAGATGTTATGAATGGCAGTGTAGGTTTAAGGGGCCATATAGCTTACACTTTCTCCTGTTTCTTAACATATTAGAATGGAATTGTTAACTGATCACAACAATCAATCATTATCAATTATCTACAAACCTGGTGTGGAGTGAGGAAATCCCTAGTTCGGTGGTTACAGGAACTATAAGCCCAAAGTTGTCTTTTTCTCTGAAACATGCCACATCTGTATGGGAGCACTTTTTATTTCCTTTTGGACTGCAAACTGTAAAATGCAAGCTGCAAGCTGCCAAGTAGCTAAGATGTCAGGAAACCTTTATAACGTGAAGATTAAGTGGGATTGTATGATGCACACTTCAGCTGCACAAGGTTATGATACTTTTCAGGCAGTGAGGTGACTACTTTGTGAGACGGAATGATACCAAGCGTCTTTGAGTTGAGGAAAACTGCCTTATGATAGCCTTCAGATTGGCCCAACTGTAGTTTTGTTACAGATCTGCGAGTGCAGTGCACTCAGAGGCAATCAGACACCTACAAATGAGGAGCATCTCTCACCATCTCTTTCTGTGAGTGAAAAAGCCAAAACTTTAAGATTTGATAAAAGAAAGAACTTTAATACGAGAAAAGACCTAAATCCACCTGGTCAGCTACTGAATCGATGGTCGATCATCGTTTGCAGCCACAGTCACTTGTTAAAAATTCACTCAAGGGATGTAGACATTGCTGCCTTGGTCTGTATAATAACTGTGAGAAACAATTCTTGTGTTCTAGGCTTTTAATTAGGGAAGTTATGCTTCCCTATCTCTAATATATGTCAAACTGACGTTGTTTTCTTTGATGTACAGTCATCTAGATTTGAAATGTTAGCTTGCTGTCTCTCCATGGATGCTGCCCGACCTGCTGTGATTTCCAACATTTTTTGGGTTTTGGTTAATTTTTTCTTCTGTCTTACTTGTGAATGAATGCATGGATATTAAAAGGGTATATATTAAGTTGCAAAGTGCTAATTGTGATGCATTTTTCTTTGCCATTTGCTAAAGACTTGCTTTGTTTCCAACAAATGGAGCATTTCACTATTTATGATGAAACCTGGTATGAATTACTTTTTGCTTCAGTTGCAGTCATTTGGGAAAATGATGATTTAATTGGGTAGTTACACATTTGTGAAAAGGTGTGGAATACTGGGGCTCAATAATTGGCACTCTCTTCCTAATTGAGTTGTGATTCATCTCAACTTTCCCAAATGTATCTCAAAACCCTACTGTTTTCATTGCCCCGACTCGCTGTTTTTATATTTCTCACTCACGTTGTATCTCACCGTCATTCCTGCCCATGTTGTTTCTGTTTCTCACAGATTTTGCTGATGTTTATTTCATTTTGCCTTACAGTGATTTCAAGTTGATTTTGACATAGAACAGTGGAAAGGAAACACACAGCACCCAAGAAAAAAAAGACTGAATAAGAAATGACCCTTTGCATAAATATCAGGAGTCAATATAAGAAAGAAATGCATGCATTTCTATCAGTCCTTTAACATGCTCCTAATGCACTTTGCATATGCAATCACTGATCTCCTTTAACGACAAAACAGCAGTCAATTTAAGATAATAAGGTCATAAGATAGAGGTGTACAAAATGATCAGAGGTATAGATACAGTGGACAGCCAGAGACTTTTTCCTAGGGTGGAGGTAGCTATTACGTGGGGGCATAGTTTTAAAGTGAGTGGAGGTAAATACAGGGGAGATGTCAGAGGTAGGTTCTTTACTCAGAGAGTGGTCGGGGCGTGGAATGCATTGCGGGAGAGGGTAGTGGAGTCGGCCTCATTAGGGGCATTTAAGCTGCTATTAGATAGGCATATGGATGATAGTATAAGGTAGCGGTGGAGGTTAGATAGACCTTAGGATTAGTGTAAAAGTTCGGCACAACATCGTGGGCCGAAGAACCCGTACTGTGCTGTACTGTTCTATGCTCTATGTTAACATAAGTCAGCCATTTAGCCCATCAGCACTAATACATTATGTTGTTGTTTTGGGTTGGATGCTGTGGTGACACTCTACCGTATGCTGCATGAGGCTATCAGACCATAACACATAGGAGTAGGCCATTTTGTCCAAGACGTATACTCTGCCATATATTGACTGATCTTATAATCCTCAGCTCCACTTCCTTGCCTTTTGCCGTAACCCTTGATTTCCTTACTCTAAGAGTCATTGAGCATGGGAATAGACCCTTCATCCAAGTACTCCATGCCGACCATGTTCCCAAACTAAACTAGTCCCACCTCCCTGCATTTGGCCCATATCCCTCCAAACCTTTCTTATTTATGGTCTTATCCAAGTGTCTTTAAACATTGTAACTGTGCCTCTGGCAGTTCATTCCACACATGAACCACTCAGTGTAAAACAGTTGCCCCCTCATGTCCTTTTTAAGTCTTTCTCCTCTCACTTTAAAAATGTGTCTCCTAGTTTTGAACTCTCCCACCTTAAGGAAAAGACCTTTGTTATTCTCCCTATCCATGCCACTCATGATTTTATAAACCTCTGTAAAGTCACTTCTTAACCTCCTACGTTCCAGTCCCAGCCTATCCAGCCTATTATTAGTAATTCAAACCATCTATCTCAGCCTTGGATACACTCAAGACCCATTTTATTTGAGCTGAACAGGTAGACAAGATCTTGAAGAAAAACAGAAGTTGCTGGAAAAGCTCAGAAGGTCTGGCAGCATCTGTGAAAATAAATCAGAGTTAACGTTTCGGGTCCAGTGACTCTTCCTCAGAACAAGATCTTGGTTTAGTATGCCATCTGAAAGTTTGCAGCTTAGTAAATGTCGGATCCCTTGATAACTGTACTCAACAGCAATCATCGATTATGTGCCCAGATCTCTGGAGTGGTATTTGAACAAGTGGGCATCAACAGAGTTGAGAGTGAGACCGACTTAATAACTGTAGTGACGGCCTGAGGCAACAAAGGGCACCGTATCTTAAATTGGAAACATTTTGGAATTAAACCTTTTGAAGTTTTAAGTATCAGAAAGAGCTAAAATGGAGATAGGGGCATGATTGCCTGGGAATGGTGTCATGCAGGAGATCTCACTGCCATTTCCTCCTGGTCATTACCATCCAACATTCAGCATTCATGCACTTTTTGATTTGAGTTGATTTGATTTGATTCATTGTTATTGCACGTACATAAGTACAGTGAAAAGTTTTGTTTTGCGAGCAGTACAGGCAGATCATAACATACACCTTTCCTTTTTGCACAGCAGGCTGAGCTGGGGTAAGTATTAAAGCTGTTCCACTTTCTCCGTGCATACCCTATCAGGATTGTAAAATGCCTGGATCGGTTCACACTTCAGTCTTCACACTTCTAGAGGAGAGGAAAGCTGCTTGTCCAAACACTTTTTTGTTCCAAAGTATACTTTATCCATAAAAACCACATATGGGCATACAAAGTCACTAAAGCAGTTCAGTTCTGTACAGTAACATATTAAGAAAACAAACAAGCATTGGGGTTTGACTCTATCCAACAAACAAATCAAAAGCATCTCTTATAACACAGTGTGGAGCTGGATGAACACAGCAGGTCAGGCAGCATCAGAGGAACAGGAAAGCTGATGTTTCGGGTTGGGACCCTTCTTCAGAACAGTTCAGTCAATTTCTCAGCTTCTGAAGAAGGGTCCCGACCTGAAACATCAGCTTTCCTGCTCCTCTGATGCTGCCTGACCTACTGTGTTCCTCAGCTCCACACTGTGTTATCTCTGACTCCAGCATCGACAGTTCTCACTATCCTCAAAAACATCTCTTACCTGTGCAAGACTGTATATACATTTAAGTGAGGTACCGGGAGGGTCTGATAATTAACCAGACCCCCATTTACCTTGGGCAGAAAGATCTCAAAACAGTGGTCTTTCCTCACTTTCTTAATAACCAACAACAAAATCAGAAATTGCTGTGAAAGCTCAGCAGGTCTGGCAGCATCTGTGGGGAGAAATCAGAGATAATGTTTCAGGTCCGGTGACCCTTCCTCAGAACAGTTCAGTTAATTTCTCAGCTTCCCCAATGACTCTC
>NW_025971547.1:0-2909 GCF_021869965.1 Rhincodon typus
CCCAGTGAGAGTCAGCACCTTCAGGAGAGGAGGGGGACCCTGTACCCCAGTGAGAGTCAGCACCTTCAGGAGAGAAGGGGATATGCAGCCAATGATAGAAGCCTCTACTCCTCCCTTTGAATGTCTTTGAGACAACTCACACTGTCTGATATTCTCCATAAGTTCCCAGTAACATGTTTTGATATACCATCTCACATTCCCTGAGACTCTGTGCTGAGCAGTGTGCTACCTCTCCATGGCTGAGGGTGCTGACCTTGGGATATGGATGTGCTGATGTTGAGGTGTATCTCTATCTGACCAAGTAGCCAGTGTGACCCAGGACAGTGAGCTCTGGCCCACTGCTCAACCAGCAGAGTGAATCCCTAACCTGCCCACACCCAAAGCCTCTGCGTCTGGCACTCTTCACCAGCACAATTGCTGAATGTTCTTTCCCCCTTGACCTGGCTCAGGAAGGTTAGGCCCTCAGGCCCCATTCTCCCTGGGAGCAGATGAGGGAATACAGTCCTGTGAAGGGTCTGGAAACTCATCACAACTTCCAGGACAGAGGGAGGCCATTCCACCCACTGTAGTTGTACTGGCTCTGAGAATTGGTGATCATGCTTCACGCCACACCTTGTTTCATTCTCAGCAGCTAAGTCAGTTACTCATCTCTCGAAGATCTGTCCAACTCCCTTTATTGGATCAGCTCCCACAGCTCCCAACTGTTCCAGGTACTGAAAACGTAAAGTGAAAAAAAAGCTCCCAAGATCTTCTTTAAATCATGCATTGGATGGATGTCTCACTGGTTAAACCAGTGTTGATTGCCCAGAGAGTGGTTGAGAAACAACTGTATTGCTGTGGGTCTGGAGTCACATGTAGGCCAGAGCAGGTAAGGGGTGGCATTTTCCTTCCCTAAAAGGCATTAGTGAATCATTGGGGTTTCTCCCCAACAATAGTTTCATGGTCATCATGAGACCCTGAACTTCAGATCTTTTTTGCTAATTAGATTCAGATCCTTCCACCTGCCATGTCTAACAGTCTAGTGATAAAAACAGAAGTTGCTGGAAAAGCTCAGCAGGTCTGGTTAACACTTCAGGTCCGATGACCCTTCCTCAGAACTGGGGAAGGGTTACAGTTCTGATGAAGGGTCACCAGACCTGAAACGTTTGATTTTTCCTTCACACATGCTGCCAGACCTGCTGAGCTTTTCCAGCAACTTCTGTTTTTGTTCCTGATTTGCAGCATCCGCAGTTCTTTCGGTTTTTATTTAGTCTAGTGACAATGCCCACTATGCCATTGCGTCTTTGAATAAAGGAAAGAAATGACAGGGCTTTGCAGAAAGCTGGGTGAGGAGAAGTCAAAGTAATTGGACTGCCTTTCAAAAAGCCAGTATTGGCATGCTGGAGTGTGGCTGGTTCTGTGTTGGCTCATTCTGTGTGTAGCAGAGGGCCGTCCCCTGGACTGCGTGGGGTTCATTTGTTTTGTTTGCTCCTTACTTATCAGACAGCTCCAACTTCAGGTCCACCACCTTGGTCTTCTCGTCTGCCATTTCAGCTTGGAACTTTGGATTCACACGATGCTGTTTGAAGAGGTACGCTGACTTCTCCCGAGGGGTCTGTATCAGTGACGAAAGGACCGGCGAGCGTTGGTTCAGGATGGTGTTTATTGGAGGTCTCCTTGGCTGAAGGCGCCTGAGCAACAAGAAAATAATGACAAGAAACGGTGGAAAAGATCTCACTCCTTAATGATTTATTTGAAAACACAAGCTTTCGGAGCCTCAGTCCTTCTTCAGCTGTTAGTGAGAGAGGTAGTATCAGACACAGAACTTACAAGTAAAAGATCAAAGGTTCACACCATTGATGAGGATGTACTAAACAAACCTAAGATGCTGTTAAACCTTTATTCAGTTAGAAGGTTTTAATTGATTAATATGTATATGTAAATTCCCAAATTCCTTTTAAGTCATTGTCCTGAGAGAACTAAAGGTTTTATCAGTGTAAAGAAGAGGTGATATTTTAGGTCAGACAATGCATGTTAGGTGTGAGGCCTTGTTTAGAATCTGTTTGTGTTTTAGTTCGATTGCCAGTTCCAACATGCCACAGCGAAAAATCATAATGACCTCCTCAGAAGACGGGATACATCCGATAGTGTCCCCTTCATCATCCAGTACTTCTCGGGAGTGGAGAAACTACGCCATGTTCTTTGCAGCTTTCGACACATTATCGATGACAATCTCACCAAGATCTTCCCTACGCCTCCATTTCTCACCCTCAAACAACCACCAAACCTTAAACAGACCATTGTTCGCAGCAAACTTCAGGACAACATCGACCACAACACTGTACAACGCTATCATGGTAACCTGTGCAAGACATGTCAGATCATCGACATGGACACTACCATCACACGTGGGAATACCACCCACCACATACACGGCAGATACTCATGTGACTTGGCCAACGTTGTCCATCTCATACGCTGCAGGCAAGGGTGCCCCGAGGCATGGTATATTGGTGAGACCATGCGGACGCTACGACAGCGGATGAATGGACACCGCATAATAATGGCCAGATAGGGATGTTCCCTCCCAGTGGGGGCACACTTCAGCGGTCAAGGACATTTCGCCTTTGGATCTTCAGGTAATTGTCCTCCGAACACAACAACGCAGAGTCGCTGAGCAGAGGCTGATAGCCATGTTCAAACCATGAGGGCGGCCTCAACCGGGATCTTGGGTTCACGTCGCACTACACACACACACACACACACACACACACACAGACACACACAGACACACACCAACACACACACACACACACACACACCGACACACACACCGACACACACACACACTCACACACACACACAAACACACACACACAAACACACTCACACACACACACACACCGACACACACACACACACACACACAC
>NW_025971547.1:3009-10561 GCF_021869965.1 Rhincodon typus
ACACACACACACACACACACACACACACACACACACACAAACACACTCACACACACACACACTGACACACACACACACTCACACACACACGCTCACATGAATCCTTGGGGTGAATTTATATTTGCAGATACATTTTATTCTGTTCAAAAAACATACAAGTTATAGACAGTCAGTCAATATGGTGTTTTATAAGTTCCTACTTTAGAAATAAAAACCAGTCTGACCCCAAACTAAAACACAAACAGGTTCTAAACAAGGCCTCACATCTAACATACATTGTCTGACCTAAAATGTCACCACTTCTTTACACTGATAAAGCCTTTAGTTCTTTTAGAACAGTGACTTGAAAGAAATTGAGGGATTTACATATACATATTAATCAATTAAAACCTTCTAACTGATTAAAGATTTAGCAGCATCTTAGGTTTGTTTAGCACATCCTCATCAGTGGTGTGACCCTTTGATCATTTACTTATAAATTCTGTGTCGGATACTACCTATCTAACACCTGAAGAAGGACTGAAGCTCTGAAAGCTTGTGTTTTCAAATAAACTTATTGGACTATAACCTGGTGTCGTGTGATTTCTGGCCTTGTGCACCCCAGTCCAATACCAGCATCTCCACATTCCTCGATGATGGACTGCACACCACACACCAGATCAAGCTCTTTCACAGATGGATCACATCATCTGATGTTCACAGAACCATATCAGCAATATCGATCACTCAAACCCCTCTGAAACCCAGGTATTCCCAGGCAGAACAGAACCAGCCCCCTCTATCAGAATGGAAGTAAGTGGCCCACATGGCAACTGAAAGATTCATTCATTAGCAGATGAGTTTGTACCTCTGGTATTCTGTACTTGTCCTGGGAGTGTTTGATGGGGACAGTGCAGAGGGAGCTTTACTCTGTATCTAACCCTGTGCTGTCCCTGTCCTGGGAGTGTTTGATGAGGGGACAGTGTACAGGGAGATTTACTTAGGAGAGGAGGGGGCCTGTACCTTGGTAAGGGTCCACACTTGAGGAGGGGTAGAAAAGAGGGAATTAAATAAGAAAAGGTGGTGTATTAAAAACATGTGTTCTCAACATTAATGTTTCTTCTTTCTCACACTTTCTCTCTGTTACCTGGAACCTTCTTGTGAACCTTTAGGTTTTGGTTCTTCTTTCTTCACATTCTGAGCAGGGTTGAATATCTCTGAACGAAGCAGTCGTCCTAGCTCCAATTCAATCACATCCAGGCTTTTCCTTCCAAACGTCACCCATGTCACGTATGCACAGAAGGAGTAAAAGCACTAAAATTACCAGAGGAGGACCCTCAATGTGTAGGAGCAACTTATTCAATTCTAAAAAACTATTCAAATTTTATGGAAAATTATTCTTACAATACTTGCATCTTCCAAATCCACGACCACTTCTATCTAGAAGGACAAGGGCAGCAGATACATGGGAACACCACCCCCCGCAAGTTCCCCTCCAAACCACTCTCCATCTCAACTTGGAAATATATCACCGTTCCTTTAGTGTCGTTGAATCAAAATCCTAGAAATTTATACCCAATAGCACTGTGGGGGTAACTATGCCACATCAACTATAGTCAGTAAGTTAGCGTACACTTATCTCCCTGGGACGTTGCTAGTCATGTAGCTAACATTTCTTAGAAATGCGGTCTGTAGCATACTGTTCAAAAACTAACGTTTTTTAAAAAAGTCAATCACCTGCAACAATCCACATATTTTTATTTTTTGGGACGATAAACTGAAATGGAAGTTGGACGGCCATATCACTGAAATATCAGGAGAATTTACAAATTGTAAATTAAATGCTGCCTAATTTAAGATGTGCAACACAAAGTTGCTGTTTGAAACAACAACGGGGAGAATTCGAGACAGTGTGTTGTGCTGCAGAGTGTTAAAAGTTAAAGTGCCAGGACAGAAGCAGTTCAGAAGGTCCTGGAAGAAACAAAAAGGGCAACTCATTGAATCCTGTAGGCTGGCGCTATTTAACTATGGGTCCCCAATAATTTCTCTCCACTGATAATACCCAACAGAGTTTGTTTGTTTGTCTGTGTCTGTCTTGGGTGTGTGTGGGGATTTAACAAAGGGTTAGACTTTTAGCTGGCTGGGTTATATGTTCACCATCTTAGTTTGCCTGTGGTTAGAATTGATTTATTTGTAATCAATAATTCATGTTAAGTACAGAAACCTGATTAGTGTTTTCTAATCACCTAAGTTCATTAGACAGATAAATTGGGGATTTTAAGTTATTTAATTAAATCTTTAACTTCTGCGACAACACTGGGAGAAGTTGGGCTCAGGTATCAGCGCATGTTCCCAAGTGGATCATAACATTTCTGTCTGTTTAGTGTTTTTGAAGTACTTAGTTTAAGTTGCATAGTTATAGATTAGAAATCCTTAATTTTTTTCTGTTCTTTTATTGTAGTTGCATGTTACAATAAATGGTTGTTTATCTGTTATCGATGAAACCTGGTGTGAATTGCTTTTGTCCTGAGTAGCAATCAGTCAGATAACTTGGTCAATATAGCAGCCTCATTGGGACGGCTTGTAGATAAATGAAACATGATTAATGGCACATTCTTCACAGTTAAGTTATAACACTTCACAGAACTGAGAAGTTAATATCTATTTTTTCTCTAATCTAGGACTTAAACTCTCATACAATAAAAATAATATAGTTTGAACCTTTGCCACATGGTTTACATATTCAAATGTTAGCCCTTTCCTCTACATCTCCACCAAGATCATTGTTAGATACAATATTTACATCCTTGGATTGATTTGTTTTCTGAAATATTGTCTGGTAGGTTGCTATCACCTCGAACCTCAGGTCTACCCTTGAGAACATTTGATCCTTTGACCGGAAATGGAGGTGGGGCCAGTGAATTCCTTGTTTGTCACTCACCTCATACAGCTGCCTGTCCTTGAGAGTGGATGAGCCCATTGCCCTGTCAACAAATCCAATCAGTTACTTTGCTTCAACCCAAACCATCACAACAAAATATCAAGCAGCTGTTAGTTTACATAACATCAGGAACAAAGTAGAAGTCAAAGTTTAAGTTAATTTTTGTTAAAAAGGGTTTTACCTTCAACTGAAGAGTTGTTTTCGTGAGCTTGGTGCTTAGAGGTCTGGAGATCCTAACTTTATGCTAGCATTTTTATTAAGGTTTTACAGTCCTTGAAATGAAGTGAAGAGATTTGTAATTCAGTGCATTAGAGAAAGGCAGAGAAAACTGCCGAATGATAGCAGTCTTGGAATTCACAGAGACACAGAAAAACCCAGAATGGAGTCAATCTGTCTGGTTGTGCCAGACAATGGAGGCAGGAATGTTAAACCCTTGAATAAACTCTTGCAAGACTTTTGGAAACTGAGTTGAGGGAACTCTTATTTGGTCTGAAGCTAAAATAATAATGAGTTTAGTTTGCAGTTGATTTTAGGTATCTCAAGTATACCTGCTGAAGAAAAGTACTCAGTACAGAAATTGCCAGAAGGAAGCTGGTTGCAGCTGTGCTAGACTGAACAAGAGTCCTTGATGTTGAGACAGTGGTGAATCTTTGCTGGAGTTTCATTGTAAGGATAAAGTGAAGATGCCTTAGTTTTACCAGACCATAGGCTGCACTCTCATTAGACAGAGATAACCGGTGGTGGTTTAATTCCAGAGTTTTAATTGAATTCAAATTTCACCATCTGCCATGGCAGGATTTGAACTTGGAAGCATTACTTGGGTCTCTAAATTAATGGTTGAGAGATAATACCATTGCGTCCCCCTGCATGTTCATACGTAAAAGAGTCCAAAAGACTCCTGAGCCTCTAAGAACAAAATTTCCCCTTCAATTTGTCCTCAATGGGAGATCCTTTATTTTTAGACAGTGATCCCTTGTTCTAGATTCTCCCACAGGGGGAAATATCCTTTCCACATCTATACTGTCAACACCCAGTCTGCAGGAATAATCGGCATGTTTAGCTGCAAAGTCCATGGGCTGCACTTAATGGAGGTGATGTGCCTCTCACCTATTAGCTGCCTCTTTTCAGTAAGGACCACTGCACCAGCTAACTCACTGAGCAGGGCTGGGCCTGCCCCAGTATCAAGAGCCCCAGATTTGAAAGCCCAGCCTGCTGAGAGTAGACAGTCATTCAGATGTCAATGGCTCCACTGAACAATAGTGCAACTGAGATCACCGTGACGACAGCCAGCACCGTACTCAACCAAGGTTCAGGATCATCGCTGGATCCCCAGTGAAGACCCAACCTCATCGCTTTGGGTCTGAAGTCACATGTAGGCCAGACCAGGTGAAGACAGCAGTTCCCTTCTTCAACGGGCATCAGTGAACCAGATGTGCTTTTACAGCAATCATTAATAGTTTCATGGGCACCATCACTGAGACTAGGTTCATACTCCAGCTTTATTAATTACCTTTAAATGTAAACCATTTCCTTGATGGAATTTGTACCACTGTCCCCATAGTAAGATCTGTGATTCTGAATTACTCGCACTACCATATCCTCCAATTAATAACGTAATAACGCTCCTACAAAGCACTGTAACCACTTTTATATATTAATGACGTGGAGGCAGAAAGTAAATGTACTGTAGCCAAATTTGCAGACAACACAAAAAAAGTGGAAAGGCAAGTTGCAAAGGGGATGCAAGCCGATTATGGAGAGATATTGATAGGTTAAGTAAATAAGCAAAAAGTTGACAAATGGAGTATATTGTAGGAAAATGTGAAATTGTTTATTTTTGGAAGGGAGAATAAAACAACAAAATATTATTTAAATGGATAAAAAAGTGCAGAAAGCTGCCATGCAAAGTGACTTTGATGGGACTTCTGCATGAAAAACAGAAAGCTAGCACACAGAGACAGCAGGGATCAGGAAGGCTAATGGAATATTGGCCCTTATTTCAAGAGGGTTGGAATATAAGAGTAGGGAAGCCTTACTGCAACTGGATAAGGTGCTGGTGAGACCATATCTGGAGTACTGAGAGCAATTTTGGCCCCCTTATTTAATGACATTCCCTGTGTCTGCGTGGGTCTCTGGTTTCCTATCACAGTCCAAAGATGTGCAGGCTAGGTGGATTGGCCATACTCAACTGCCCATAGTGTACAGGTTTGTGCAGGCCAGGTGGATTAGCCAAAGGAAATACAGGGTTAGCGGGTGTTGGTCTGGGTGGGATGCTCTTCGGAGTATTGGTGTGGCTTGATGATCCAAATGGCCCTGCTTCCATACTGTAGGGATGCTAAGGTTCACTAGGAATGGAGGGATTGTTTCATAAACAATGGTTAAACAGTTTGGGACTCTACTTATTGGAGTTTAGAAGAATGAGAGATGATTTTATTGAAATATATAGGATTCTCAGGGGCTGGACAGGGTAAATGCTGAGAGGATGTCTCCCCACATCAGAGAATCTAGGATCAAAGGGCACAATCTCAGAATAAAGGGCCACCAATTTAAGACTGAGATGAGGAGGAATTTCTTCTCTCAGGGGTTGTGAGTCTTTAGAACTCCTTGCCACAGAGAGTTGTGGGGGCAGAGTCCTTGTGTATATTTAAGGTTGAGATAGATAGATTTTCGATCAGTCAGGGAATCGAGGATTATGCAGAAAGGGCAGGAAAGTGGATGTGAAGAACGTCAGAAACAAAAACAGAAGTTGCTTTAAAAGCTCAGCAGGGCTGGCAGCGTCTACAGAGAGAAATCAGAGTTAACTTTTTGGATCGAGTGATCCTTCCTGAGGAATATCAGCATTGAATGGCAGAGTAGGCTCGAGGGGCTAAATGACCTACTCCTGTTCATATTTCTTATACTCTTATGATCTTACTATGTTAAAGGTTATACAAGTTGTTGTTATTGTAAGCATTTCTTTTGCTCAATTTTAACTTCAGCCTTCTAGTGATCTGTGCTTTTGGATGCCCTTCCTTCTTCCAGTTTGGCAAAGTGTCATTGTTTGGTCAGTTGTTCTATTGTGTTTTCATATGGCTCAGTCAAAGCTTGTCTGCTTTGCTTCCCTGAGAAGCACCTTGGGATGTTTGCCTGCATTTAAGGTCCTATATAAGTGACATGTTGTTGTTGTTTTGTGCTCCTGCTGAGGGATATCAGTGATGGGGAATACAAGCAAAGACCTATACTCACTTTCCACATGCCATGTGGTGATGTTTGGCTATGCCAAGGCCCAGTAACATCCTGCAGTATAACTGAGCCAACAGTTTCCGTGCCAAGTCCATTTTAGCAGTAGCCTCAGCTATCTCGATTTGCTCCATAGCACTGAGAATAAGGAGACGGCAAACAGAAAACATGTCACCGCAAAACCTACGATGCTAAACAATAGAACTACCAGCTCCCAGTTTCAACCCTGTCTTCCATCTCTTCCCGGATAACCTCAATGTCTATCACATTCCTCATCATTTCTTAGACAGCACCTTCCAAATCCATAACCACTTCCATCGAGAAGGACAAGGACACAGATACATGGGAACACTACCCACTGCAAGTTCCCCTCCAAGCCAATTGTCATCCTGACATGGAAATATACCGCCGTTCCTTCAGTGTTGCTGGGTCAAAATCCTGGAATTCCCTCCCTAATGGCACTGTGGGTGTTCCTACCAGCAACAACAGTTCAAGAAGGCAGCTGACCCCCACCTCTCAAGGGCGACAAGGGACAGGCAATAAGTGTCAGGCCAACCAACATCTCATGAATGAATAAAAAAAAGTCTAAATGTAGTCGCAGCAAGGTGCTATGTAAATGTAGTAAGACTTCATAATATTTTACTTTAAAAGCTAACATATTATTGGTTTCTCCAATGCACCTGAATATTAATGTTCTGTGATTTGGCTACAAAAATGCTCAGTACTCAGTACTGTTTGCAAACATTTCCCCATCCATTTCACTGTTCAAAAAGTCTCAGAGGCTGCAAATTACATTCACACTAAGAAAGAATTTCACATTTGTGGCAGGAGATTGTGATCATGACAGAATAGTCAGCCGAAATCAAACCATGGCCCCTTTGTCCTTGGCAGTATTTGCTGTATTTTGTGATTTCAATGTCCATCAGCACAGGTAGCCAGTCTGATAGCTCTTGTGAAAGAGAAAGTATGTAAGATAAGCGTAGGGTTAGGGTTTTGGTGTTGGCGGGGGGAGGAGGGTGGTCAGATAACGGGTGGAGGGTTTATCAGGTGGAAGAGTGATAGGTAAGTGATGGTTTAGGGCACATCAGGTTGGCTGGGACTATCCAGTCTGGCAGGGAGAGGAGGTTGTCCTATCCAGCAAAGGGAAGGGGGTGTCAGCACCAGGGGAGCCATGATGTGGAGGTGCCGGTGTTGGACTGGAGTGGACAAAGTCAGAAGTCACACGACACCAGGTTATAGTCCAATGCTTCACCTGACAAAGGAGCAGCGCTCCAGAAGTTTGTGATTTCAAATAAATCTGGTTGACTATAATCTAGGTGTAGAGCTGGATGAACACAGCAGGCCAAGCAGCATCAGAGGAGCAGGAAAGCTGACGTTTCGGGCCTAGACCCTTCTTCATTTCTGAAGAAGGGT
>NW_025971548.1:0-10561 GCF_021869965.1 Rhincodon typus
ATTTGGTCCCTACGTCCAAGACATTGTGAACAGTTTGGGCCAAGTATTGATCATTGCAGCACCACATTAGTGACAGCCTACCAATGTTTCAATAGGGAACTTCTCACAGAAGTTTCTAAGGAAGCGTGTAGTGTCTAACAGAACCAGTAAATGCAGCTCTGGAGCAGTCTGAACGAGGGCCTTTCTATACAAGCAGGTGGTGAGAATTAAAGAGGTAGAATTTTCATTTTTTCAAGCTTCAAGGCTGATTTTGAAACATCACAGAAGACAGCAATATGTAAATGTTTATATGTATGTTGTTAACAAGCAAAATATTTTAAAAATTGGCAAAATTACCACTTCATTGAAGATTCTTACTCATACTGTGAACAGTGCAATTTAGTTCCGACAAAGTGAGATTTATTTTCTGCAATGTATAGCATTATTCATTACAAAATTGTCAAGACATATTTATGCTGTACTCAATTATTGAGACTGGGTCAGTCCGATTAAAGGGAACTCAGTGCAGTTACAGATGTATGGCTTTGGGGTCTCTTCTTTCAACCTGTTAAGTGTGTTCTGCTGCTTTACTGCTGGAGATGGTGAGGTTAATTCCACGAAGGAAGAGGAGATCACTCGAGAGAAAAAAGTTGTGGATGCTCACAGTTTCATCTCACATTTTACAGGAGTGTGACATAGGTATTCAGAAATATTTGCAAACAGTGAAATTCTTAAAAATCAGATTGTTGTAATTTTAAGATGCTACATTTATTTATGCCATATTCTCAAAATAGTACAGTGATCAATTCATTGTACACAGACAATACAAGTTGTGGCAAGACCTTTTAATTGAAAGGCTAGATTTTTTTCCCTATGAACACCATGAGCAGAAATTTCACCCCAATAGTAGGTGAGTATAGAGATCATCTGGTGAATAGGTTTGTGCCATCAGCCAGTGTGCCAGACTCATCCCACACTGGGCCATTTACCCTGAAGGATGATGGGGTTTGGTAGAGCTGCCAGCCTGCCAGTGTCCGCTAGTCAATCACAGTCAATTCATTGAGACTTACTTGACCTTTTCAGAGGCTAGCCGGAATTTTCCAGTCTGCCGGTGTGTCCAAAGGCACTGGGGACTAAGCCAACTCCCTTTCAGCGGACTATGGGGCCACTTGCCTGTACAAATGTATTTGTCCCCTCCATAGTACTCAGCTGCTGAGTATGCTATTTCATGTAAAACTTTAAAAAGTTGGAGTCGGCAGCCTCAAAACAGGTTCATTTCAGGATTTTTCAGGGCCCACGTTAGAGGCAAAACAACACTGGAGGCCAGGGTGGATGAAGCCCAGAGAACATCCTGTGCGCATAGGGAGCAGGAGTCCACTCCACTCTTCTCTCCCTCCGGTTGCTCACTTTCTTACAAATGAATAAAACCCATTGCAATGTTCCAGTGTCAAACACTCCCTTTCTCATGCTAACTGCTCCAATGTATCCAATATGGTGGAGTAGTATAACATTTATTCTTTACACTGAAGTCTGGGAAAGGGGTCCAATGTGTTTCAAAAGAATTTTTAAAACTTCTAGCCATGAATATGATATACCTTTAAGTATTGCTTTCAACTCCTCCGCAATGAGCTGGTTGAGGTGAGGGGAAGGTGTTAGATTATTGCTAGACACCAAGACATCACTCAATCTCCTTGATGAGTGCTGGCAAGCACTTTGTGTGGCAATGCCTATTATATGTCTCTAACACACAAATAGTGCACATCTTTGCCTCAGACAAGCTAGACAGACTCACAACCTTTTCTCATGTTTATATCATTCTGTGATCCGAAACAAATAACATGTGAAACCCAGACGGTGATTTTAATCATTGGTGACGCTAATCTTGTCAGTCAGGGCTATCCGAATAATTGTAATTTTTAAAAGGGGTTAAATTAGTGTTGATTAATGCATAAACATGAATGAATTGTTTAAAAACTCTGAGCAAAATAATATAATTCTGTTCCTCTGCAGGGTATTGCAATGCTGTTAGCACCACAGTTGGTGAGTAATATTTACATGGTAAATCTGACACCTTTTTACTTTTCTGATAAATATTCTGAGTGGATGAGACCAAGAGCATTGCAGAACTTTTAATTTTTTAACCAAAATTTCCAATTTCTTGAAAGTTGCTGTATCACTTGACAAAAGACTTCTGCACTTCTCCATTTGGATCCCAATTAGATTCTCACATCATATGGCCCTCTGTTCCAGACATTGTCCCATTTATCATCCTCAACATATGTACATCGGAGCCCTTGATACGTTTTCAATTTCATGTATTCCAGCCGATTTTTCCTCTTCTCAGTCGTATGTTCTCTTCATTCAGTTCCTTTCCAATGCATCACTTGGACACAGTGAATATTAAAAGATTGCTTCACTGTTATGTGCTCAGACTCACCAGACTTCCTGACACCTGGTATAACCCCCCCACCCTCCCAAACCCTGCAACCCTCTGCATGTAGCCACAAAACCTCAAAGAAGAATCTTCAGATGTATAACTAATCATTTACTGTATGACAGGGTACGGTTCATGCAGATACAACTGCGGAGGACAATCTTCGGGTTGTTCCTGTGATTACAATTGTTGGTACAGTGGCACCTGTTGCTCTGATTTCTGCGACCACTGCTCCTACATGGGTGACGGTAAGCCAACTTATAAAACTGAAGCTGGTATTTAGATGCTTGTTCGAAAGGAGTAAATACTTTTCGCAGTTAGGACAAATTATATGGACTAGTTGCTCTTCCACAGTGTGGCTTAATAGAGGAGAAGACACATGAAGAATGCATCAAGAGGACAAGAGCAGAAACTTAGGAAAAGGCGGCACAGTGGTTAGCACTGCTGCCTCACATTGTCAGGGACGAGGGTTCGATTCCGGCCTTGGGCGACTGTGTGTTTGCATGTTCTCCCTGTGTCTGTGTGGGTTTCTCTGTCAGCTTCTCCAGTTTCCTGTCACAGGTTAGTTGGATAGGCTATGCTAAATGTGGGGTTAGATTGGGTAGAGAGCTGGGTTTGGGTGGGATGCTCTTTGGAGGGTTGGTGCAGAGTTGATGGTCCAAATCGGAAACTAAGCAGCTGAATTAACAGTAAAACAAGGGCCAAGTTAAGGTAATGATGACCTGGTTTGGTTATGTGTAACCTGGAGAATGGATGATTCAAATGTGTTGTACAATGTGGGAGGTCAGCTGCAAATGTTATAACAATCTCATGAGGCTGAGGGCAAGAGCAGCAACATTTTTGAGAATAAGAGGATTGATGTCAAGAGTGAAGATGTTCACAAGATACGTATCAACAGCCAAAGTTTTTTTCAGTCTAAAATAACAGGATAGATGCCACAGGTGAATGCTTTCCCAGAGTCAACACCAGGATTTATGAGGAGATAGGAAGAACTGCAGATGCTGAGAACAGAGTTAAAACAGTGCGGAGCTTCTTCAGAAGAGTCCTGACCCGAAATGTCAACTTTCCTGCTCCTCTGATGCTGCCAGGCCTGCTGTGTTCCTCTCGCAGCACACTGTGTTGCCAGGATTTACGAAGCTTCTGGGAATGAATACTAAAATTTGGCTATTCCTGGGATTGAAGGATGAAACAAAATTATTACGAAGGTTAAGGTCAAGAGTCGAGGTGTTCCAGAGCTTAATGTTTAGAGTCAAGTTGTTTCAGGGATCAGGTTTGGAATCCAGGATTTTTGTTGTACTCAAGTCAAGAATGAATGACATAGGTACTGCCTGTTAAAAGATACTTGGGAACGAATTCTGGAGAAAACCTGTTTCTCCTGGCAATTATGGAATTACTAGGGTCAATGACAGATGCAATTGTGGTTCATGTGGAAGTTTTCAGAATAAAAATATTTTTGGGATTTAGTTCAAGAGAGAAGTGGTTTTCAAGGGCTTTCCCAGCAGTGAATCTGTTCCTCTGATGAGCTGAAATGGATAGAGGATAATATGCAGTGCAACCTGAATTATAGCTGATTTAATTCTCTGTATTGTCTCGCTACTTATAAGATAAATTTGAAAAATTACTCTCAGTTCCCAGTTAGTCCTATTAATATTAAATAAAAAATGAAAGAACTGCAGATGGTGTAAACCAGGAAACAAAACAGACGTTGCTGGAAAAGCTCAGCAGGTCTGGCAGCATGTGTGAAGAAAAAAACAGAGTTAACGTTTCTGGTCCGGTGACCCTTCCTCAGAACTGCTTGTGGCTGGGAAAATGTCAGTTTATATGCAGACAAAAAGGGGGAGGCAGATGGGGTAAGGAGTAAATGATAGGATAGAGCCTAAAGAGAGAGAAGAGCAGTTGGACAGCCAAAGAGTTGATAATGATAAGGCTGGGAGGGTGAACAGTTGTTAATGGGACTATTAGTGACTAATAACAGATAGTGAGTAATGGCAAGTTATGTGGTAACAGGGCCTGGTGTGTGGGGTTGGGGCCTTGGACATGGGAGTGTTTAGGCCCTAAAATTATTGAACTCAATATTGAGTCCATAGGGCTGCAGGGACCCCAAGTGGAAAATGAGATGTTGTTCTTCTAGCTTGCGTTGAGCTTCGCGAGTACACTGCAGCAAGCCAGAGACAGACATGTTGGTCAGGGAACAGGGTGGTGCATTAAAGTGGCAGCAGGTAGTTCAGGGTCTTTTTTGCAAGCAGAACGTAGATGTTCTGCGAAGCGGTCACCAATTAATGTTTTAATTTGGATTTGAGTCTAAAGTTACTGAGATACTAACCTACTGTTTTCAATTCTATTATTCATAGGATACTGTTATGCCACTACATCTAGCCGTAAGTAAAATTTGAACAAGTTTGCTGTTTCGTAACTTGCAACCTGGAGTAAATATGTTGTCATTTTCCAAAATTCACTTTGTAGACTTTTGGGGGGGAGCTGGTGTTAACAAATAAATTATGTTTAGTGTTGACTAAATCTTCATATATTTAAGTGTCATTATATTCGGTGAAGAAGACATTGTTGAATATTGAGACATCAGGTGGAGTGCTGTATCAACTACCCTTGACAATCAATCGTATTATCATCACGAACCCCCATCCAAATAAAATGAGCAATCTAAGCACTGCAAGTATCAACTCCATGGGATCAGCCATAATAACATGGTGTTATCAAGACCATGTCAGAGGCAGTTATTCTGTACCAAGTGGATCTTTTCCTGACTCCCAAAGCCTGTCATTCAGCCAGAAACAAAAGTCAGGGGTCAGATTGAAGACTCTCCACTTTCCATGATGGTTGCTGTTGTAAAAGCACTGAATGAGCTTGACATCACCCCGAACTCAAAACCTAGTTGATCGGTAGCCCATCCATGAGGTTAACTCTTCAATCCATCCATCATGCGTGTCCCATTGCTACAGAGTGCACCAAGGATAGAATGCTCTGAAAAACTTCAGAAGTCCTTTTGACAGCGCCTGTCAAAGCTGCAATGTCCACTACCTACAAGAAAAACAGCAGTAGGTTCATGGGAATTTCACCACCTCCAAACCTCCCTCAAAGCCTCACACCATTTCAACATATCACCATTCATACATCATGAATGGATCTAAATGCTGAAATTGTTGACCTGACAGAAGTACAGAAATATTTTGACTCCAAAGGGACTAAAACGGGAGGTGATGGCCCTGTGGTATTATCGCTGGACAGTTAGTACAGAGACCTGTATAATGTTCTGGGGACCTGGGTTTGAATCCCACCGTGACAGATGGTGGAATTTGAATTCAATAAATATCTGGAATTAAGAATCTAACAACAAGCATAACTCTGTTGTTGATTGTCAGGAAAACTCTATCTGGTTCATTAATATCCTTAAGAGAAGGAAACTGCCATCCTTACCTGGCCTGGCCTACGTGTGACTCCAGAACCACAGCAATGGGGTTGACTTTTAACTGCTCTCTGGCGTTTAGGAATGAGCAATAAATGCTGGCCGAGCCAGTGACGCGCTCATCCTGTGAATGAATAAAGAAAAAAAACATGGACTGCAGCAGCTCAATGAGGAGTCCAACAATATATTCTCAAGAGCATTTAGAAGGATCAATAAATGCTAGCCTATATGGTGACACCTATATCATGACAAAGGATTAACATAATAAATAATGCCCCACAACAATGCAGTATAACTTTGAGGGTTTTAGATAAATTTATAAAGGAAATTCAAAAATCTAGAAATAGTTAAACAGTTGGATCATTGTTCATGGTTGAAGAGAGACTACAGGATAGTAGAACTGTTTATAATTATGAGTAGTTTTTTAAAAATTCTTCCATGGGATGTGTGCATTGCTGGCAAGGACAGCTTATCCTTAATTGCCCTGGAGGAGGTGGTGGTGAGTCACCTTCTGAAACTGCAGCAGTCTATCGAGTTCAGGTAAACCCACAATGCTATTAGGAAGGCAATTCCTGGAGTGTTAATCCCGTGACAGTGAGGGAACTGTGAAATGTTCTATGTCGGGATGGTGTGAGACCTTGAAGGAAACTTGCATTTGGTGGTGTTTCTATCCATCTGCTGACCTTGTCTTTCGAGATGAATGAAATGGGACAAATGGAAACCCACTCTTCAAAGTTGTTCAGTGATTTAAAGTGAGGGACAACAGGTACAAGATGAAATAAATGATATTTAGAACAGTAGACTGGTCATTTTTAAACTCAGTGTTATGAGCAGGTGAAAATCATTTCCTGGGTCATTGATTGAGCAGAAGCTATGTTACCATTCAAGATTAGATGAAATAAGTAGATTTAGGGATGAAGAAATATGATAATAAAAGATTAATAATGAATGGAATTATTTTCTCAATTAGTGTTGAAAAATTGTCATGGGCTTTTTGAGGTTATCAGCCTATTTTCATGTTGCAGTTTCAATGTTTTGTATCTGTTTTACTTGTCAAAAGTAGTTTCTTAACTGTTTATGGTTAACTGACACATTTTCCCACTTTTATTCTGTACTTGTTAAAATCTTTTCAGCCCGAGTATCATTTTAGATATCTCTAGCTGCACTGCTCCCTGGGAAGAGAATCTCAAAGACTCACTGTCCTCTGAGCGAAAATTATTCTCATCTCTGAGTTAAATAGGCAACTCAATATGTTTAAACTGTGTATTTCATTCGAGTCTCCCTCACAAAAGAATCATCCTCTCAGTAATCACCCTTTCAACTCTCAACAACAACAACGACAACAACAAAAACAAAGTTGCTGGAAAATCTCAGCAGGTCTGGCAGCATCTGTGAACGAGAAAACAGAGTTGACGTTTCAGAACTGGTTACCCTTTCAAGTCTCCTCAGTAACTTGTATTTTTCAATAAGATCACCACTCACTCTTCTAACCTTAAATGGAAACAACTAGTTTTCATAAGATAACACTTACATTCTGAGTATCAGTTGAGTAAACCATCTCTGAACTGCTTTGAATGCATTATATCCTTTCTTACATAATACTAAAAGACCAGATGTGATTTTATGTTTGCTTCAATATCTCCATTCCAAACATCTTGGTAGGATCTCTCATTTTGTGGACACTATGACTTGTGCTCCGATAAAGTTATGTTCAAGGCAGCAACCATCTGCTATTTCACCATGTTGCCACTACACATATGAGCCTAAATTGTTGCTGAGTTTTGCAACAATGGAGCCACCATTGTCAAAACTTTGATATAATTGAGAAATGAAAATTTGACAGTTACAGGGAAAGATAAAATATCCAAGTTCCAATTCTAGAAACATTGTAAATACTCATGGAGAATTGTCTTAAAATTGCAGAAATCTAATAGTCTGCAGTGCAGCAGCAAAAGAAAACAATTGACTGAAGAATAGGCACAGTAGATTGCATTTGAGTAGAAACGTTTCACTGCTGCTTGTTTCAGTTCTTCTACAGTACAGAATTAACATTCACACCCAAAGATCACAAAACTTTATGAACCTTTTTATGCAAGAGGACAACAAAATCTACATGTTGATATTTGGAATACTGTCAGCAGGCAGCAATTCTGAATAAACTGCTTAGAAAAAAATTTATGTTGATATCTCCATATTATACTATATATTTGGCTCCACCAAATACTGTCCAAGTATATTCAGTGAAAGCGGAACCGTCCAGATATGAATTCTTATATTTGATTAACAATTGTGTTATCTGGCCTTAGCCAAAACTCTCGTAGAGTGTTATTGGGCTCGGTATCCAGATGGCCTTGGGGCTTTAATGTAGAGGTGTGATCAGGCTTTTCTCTGGCTGCCACTGATAGCCCCTGGCATGGAATTGTGATGAAATCAGAATCTAGTTCAGCTTTTAGTTAACCTGTGCATATTCACTATCAAGACTGGAGGAAGGTCAACAGTAACATAAGAATCTTACTAGATGGTGCTTGGTAACAATCGAGTCTTGTGGCAACAGGCAGTAGAGATTACCAGGGAAGGAGGATTCGCCAGGATTAAATCCACCAGAAATTGAACTGGACAAGTGAAAAATGAATGTGGCCACAAGGTCAGGTCAAAGGCTGTGAATTCAGTCATGAGTAACTCACCTCCTGACTGCCCAAAGTTCGTCCACCATCTTCAAGGCACAACCCATCAGTGTGACAGAATGCTTTCCACTTGCCTGGATGTGTGTCGCTCCAAGAAGAGACACCATCCTAGAAAAAGCAGCCCTCTTGATTACGACTCAATCCACACCTTAAACGTTCATTCCATCTATGTCTGACGCAAAAATGGCAGCAGTAGGTATCATCTACAGGACACTGCTGCAACTCTATCAACTGCACCATCCAAACCTATGACCTGTATTACCTGTAAGGAAAAGGGCAGCATTTGCATGGGAGCACCTCGTATAAGACACACACCATTCTGAATTGTTTATATATCACTGTTCCTTAAGCAGCACTGGGCAAAATCCTCTAATGCCTTTCCTCAACAGCACTGTAGGTATCCTAAATCCAAGGATTGCAGTGGGTCAGAAATGGAGCTCATCATCACCTTCTCAACGGTAATTGGGGTGGGCAATAAATGCTGGCCTAACCAATAATGTCACATCTATTGAAAGGACGGTTGTGACAGGTTGAATCACCAACCAGGTCTGAAGTAATAAGAGCCAAAAGTACTGCGACTGCTGTAAATCAGAAACAAAAACAGAAGTTGCTGAAAAGCTCAGCAGGTCTGGCAGCATCTGTAGAGAGAACTAAGAGTTAATGCTTTAGGTTGAGTGACCCTTCTTCAGAACCTGAGGCCTGAAGCAATGCCTACTTAGATGTTTTACGTTCCGGAAAATTAGTGAATACTTTGGTAAGAAAAAGAAAAAGACTCAGTTGCTCTTTTGCCATGTATTCCAACAATTAACTGATCTATTTCCTTCCTGATAATAGCTCGTTGTGGAGGGTACCTGGATGCTGCCAATGGAACTATCAGTAGTCCCAATTATCCATACAACTATCCAGATAATACAGCATGCGTTTGGTACATAAGAAGATATGTAAACCAAAGAATAGTGCTGGTATTCACTGAAATACAGTAAGTAAAATTGTTTCCACTTTTATATTTTAGGAGTAAGTATTGACAGAAGTATTGGTGTCAATTAACCATTGCTGATTCACTTAAATTGCATCAATGCTCTAGGAGAGCCCATAATTTTATGTTGAGTGCCAGGTATTTTTGATCTCCAGAAGATGCGGTGAAAGTGAAATACACCCTTCAGAAAATCAGCAAGGAGCTAATCTCCCTGTTGTTGACAAGTAATAATATGTGGAATTTTATAGGAGTCTGAAGGATGTGGCCTAAGGTGAGACGTTTGGCACAATCAGGCAACAAGTGCGGTCAGGCCCATCTCGACATCAAGATCACTTTGGTTCATGTTTTATGATTTTCACATGCAGGCCTGGCGAAATTCTCATTCGGAAGTGTCACAATGACAATGGACGATCATTGTTGTCTGTTAAATACCCTTACTCATTTCACAACTCACCAGATTATTGTTCAGCATTCCATTTTACCAATCTTACCAAACAAGCTTAACATCAAGAAAACATAACAAAGAAACCAGAGCGAGCACCTGGTGGATTCAGCTCACAGATCTTCATGTTGGAAACTGGATATCAATATCTCAGGAAATGCTTAACGGGAAATGATCACACACCCAGACTGATGACAGCAGACTGTTTGGTTGCTGTTATTGTCTTCACCCACTTTGAACCTACTTGGATGCTCATACCACCCTTATCTTGTATTGCTTTTCCTTACATTTTTATGCTTGGTACTCTCAACCAGAGATACCTCATATTGCTACTGTGTTGCCTTGCTGTTTACTGCAGACATAAAACCAGGAAGCCTGTCATAGTTGTCAGCAAGCCACAGTCAAGGCAAGGGAGATATCCTTCGCTCATATCTGCTTTAACAGTAAGTCAAGGGTATCTCCAATACCAGCCCAGGTCCTGCTTGCGGTGGTCAGAGTCAGAATCCATGTCTCCATGAAGGGTGAGGAGCTGAATGATGGGGAAGTCATCACCCATCTTGACTCTTTTGCCTATTGAGAACCTTTATTGCAGCCTAGAATTGGAGAGACACAGTTATTTTGTGAG
>NW_025971549.1:0-5910 GCF_021869965.1 Rhincodon typus
TTGGATTGACTATCAGGCTTCCTCCAGTGAAATAAGCACTTCAGAAGTGAAGAATCTCGACTTCACCAAATGACTCAACTTTTGATGCTGTTTTGAGTAACATTCATATTTGAATGAGATAAGCACTTCAGAAGACCAAAATCTGAACTTCACCAAATGACTTGATTTTTAATTCTGGTTTGACCAAAATGCTTATTTCAGCGAGGCAAGCATATTGGAACACTAAAATCTCAACTTTACCAAAGCACCTAACTTTTGATGCTGATTTGAATATAATGCTTACATCAGTGAGATAAGCACTTCAGAAGACAAAAATCTCAACTTCACCAAATGACTTCAATGTTGATGCTGTTTTGTCTAACATGTTTATTTCACTCAGGTAAGTACTTCAGAAGACCAAAATCTGAACTTCACCAAATGACTCAAGTTTTGATGTTGTTTAGACTAACATGCTTATTTGAGTCAGATAAGCATTTCAAAAGTCAAAAATCTCAACTTCAACACATGACTTAATTTTTCATGCTGGCTTGACTGACATGCTTATTTCAGTGAGATAAGCACTTCAAAAAACCAAAATCTGATTCTCTCCAAATGACTCAAGTTTTGATGTTGGTTTGACGAACATAATTATTTGAGTGACATAAAAACTTCTGAAGTCAAAAATCTCAACTTCTCCAAAGGACCTAACTTTGGACGCTGGTTGGACTAAAATGCTTATTTCAGTGAGTTAAGCACTACAGAAATCAAAAGTCTCAACTTCAGCATCTGAATTAATTTTTGGTGCAGTTTTGACGAACATGCTTATTTAACTCAGATAAGCACTTCAGAAGACCAATATCTCACTTCACCAAAAATGTTCATTTTTGATGTTGGTTATGAATGACATGCTTATTTCATGACGTAAGCACTTCAGAAGATCAAAATCTCACCTTTACCAATGACTCAACTTTTGATGTTGCTTTGACTGACATGCATATTTGAGAGAGATAAGCACTTCAGTAGGCAAAAATCTGAACTTCACCAAACGACTTAATTTTTATGATTGTTGAATGACAATGCTTATTTCAGCGAGTTAATCACATCAGTAGACATGAATTTGAACTTCAACAAATGACTCAATTTTTGATGTTGATTTGACTAACATGCTTATTTCAGTGAAAAAGCACTTCCGAAATCAAAAATCTCAACTTCACCAAATGACTCAACTTTTGATGTTGTTTTGACGAACGTGCTTATTTCAGCGAGATAAGCATAGCAGAAGACCAAAATCTCAACTTCAACAGGACACTCAATTTTTGATGATGTTTTGACTAACATGCTTATTTCACTCAGATAAGCACTTCAGAAGACCAAAATCTGAAATTCAGCAAATGACTCAAGTCTTGATGTTGGTTAGACTAACATGTTTATTTGAGTGAGATGTGCACTTCAGAAGTCAAAAATCTCAACTTCACCAAATGCCTTAATTTTTAATGTTGTTTTGACGACGTGCTTATTTCAGTATGATAAGCACTTCAGAAATCCAAAATCTGAACTTCACCAAATGACTCAAATTTTTATGTTGGTTTGACTAACATGCTTATTTCAATGAGATAAGCACTTCGGAAATCAAAAATCTCAACTTCACCAAATGACTCAACTTTTGATGTTGTTTTGACTGACGTGTTTATTTCAGCGAGATAAGCATATCAGAAGACTAAAATCTCAACTTCACCAGATGACCTAACTTTTGATGCTGATTAAATTAAAATGCTTATTTCAGCGAGTTGAGCACCTCAGAAGCCAAAAATCTGAACTTCATCAAATGACTTGATTTTTCATTCTGTTTGGACGAACATGCTGATTTCTGCGAGTTAAGCACTTCAGAAGATTAAATCTGAACTTCATCAAATGACAATTTTTTTTATGTTCCTTTGACTGTCATGCTTAGAGTCGTAAGGGCGTGGAATGCCCTGCCTGCAAAAATAGTCGACTCGCCAACTTTAAGGGCATTTAAATGGTCATTGGATAAACATATGGATGATAATGGAATAGTTTAGGTTCGATGGGCTTCAGATTGGTTTCACAGGTCGGCGCAACATCGAGGGCCGAAGGGCCTGTACTGCGCTGTAATGTTCTATGTTCTATGTTCTATCATGCTTATTTCAGCGAGTTAAGCACTTCAGAAGATCAAAATCGCAACTTCACCAAATGACTCAACTTCTGATGTTGTTTGACGAACGTGCTTCTTTCAGCGAGTTACGCATATCAGAAGAGCACAATCTCAATTTCACCAAGACACTCAACTTTTGATGTTGGTTTTAATAAAATGCTTATTTCAGCGAGATAAGCATATCAGAAGATGAAAACCTCAACTTCACCAAAGTACCTAACTTTTGATGCTGATTTGACTGAAATGCTTATTTCAGTGAGATAAGCACTTCAGAAGTAAAAAATCTCACCGTCACCAAATGAATTCAATGCTGATGCTGTTTTGACTAACGTGTTTATTTGAGTCAGATAAGCACTTCAGAAGTCAAAAATCTCAACTTCGCCAAATGACTTCATTTTTCATGCTGTTTTGACTAAAATGCTTATTTCAGTGAGAAAAGCACTTCAGAAAACCAAAATCTGAACTTCACCAAATGACTCAAGTATTGATATCAGTTTGACTAACATGCTTATTTGAGTGAGATAAGCACTCCAGATGTCTAAAATCTCAACTTCCCCAATGGACATAACATTGGACGCCGGGTGGAATAAAATGCTTATTTCAGTGAGATAAGCACTTCAGAAATAAAAAATCTCAACGTCACCATCTGAATTTATTTTTGATGCTGTTTTAACTGACATGCTTCTTTAACTCAGATAAGCATTTCAGAAGATCAATATCACAATTCAACAAAAATATTAGTTTTTGATGTTGGTTTCAATGAGATGCTTATTGCATTGAGAGAAGTCGTTCAGAAGTCCTTAACTCGCTGAAATAAGCATGTTAGTCAAAATAACATCAAAAGTTAAGTCATTTGGTGAAGTTGAGAATTTTGATTTCTGAAGTGCTTTTCGCACTGAAATAAGCATGTTAGACAAACCAACATCAAAACTTGAGTCATTTAGTGCAGTTCAGATTTTGGTTTTCAGAAGTGCTTATCTGAGTGAAATAAGCATGTTAGTCAGAACAGCATAAAAAGTTGTCATTCGCTGAAGTTCAGATTTTGATCTTCTGAAGTGCTTTTCCCACTGAAATAACCATGTTAGTCAATACAGCATCAAAAGTTGAGTGTCCTGTTGAAGTTGAGATTTTGGTCTTCTGCTGTGCTTATCTCACTAAAATAAGCACGTTAGCCAAAACAAGATCAAAAGTTGTTTCATTTGATGAAGTTGAGATTTTGATCTTCTGAAGTGCTTATCTTGCTGAAATAAGAATTTTAATCCAACCACCATCAAAACTTAGGTCATTTGGTGAATTTGAGATTTTATACTTCTGATATGCTTATATCGCTGAAGTAAGCACGTTAGTCAAAACAGCATCAATCATTCAGTCATTTGGTGAAGTTGAGATTTTTGACTTCTGAAGTGCTTATTTCACTCAAATAAGCATGTTAGCCAAAGAAACATCAAAACTTGAGTCAATTTGTGAACTTCAGATTTTGTTCTTCTGAATTGCTTAACTCGCTGAAATAAGCATTTAAATCCAACCAGCATCAAATGTTGAGTCATTTGTGGAAGATGAGACTTTCGCCTTCTGAAGTGCTTCACTCGCTGAAATAAGCATGTTCGTCAAAAAAAAACTTCAAAAGTTGAGTCCTGTGATGATGTTGATATTTTGATCTTCTGAAGTGCTTATCTCAATGAACTAAGGATGTCATTCAAACCAACATCAACAACTAACTCATCTGGTGAAGTTCAGATCTTGGTCTTCTGATGTGCTTATCTGAGTGAAATAAGCATGTTAGTGAAAACAGCATCAAAAAATTAAGTTGTTGATGTTGAGATTTTTGACTTCTGAAGTGCTTAAATCGCAGAAACAAGCATGTTAGTCAAACCAACATCAAAACTTGAGTCATTTGGTGAGGTTCAGATGTTGGTTTTCTGAAGTGCTCATCTCCCTGGAATAAGCATGCTCGTCTAACCAACATGAAAACTTGAGTCATTTGGTGAAGTTCTTATTTTGGCCTTCTGAAGTGCTCATCTCACTCAAATATGCATGTTACTCAAAACAACATCAAAAGTTGAGTAATTTGGTGAAGTCGAGATTTAAGTGCTTATTTAACTGGAGGAAGCCTGTTAGTCAATACAGCATCAAAATTTGAGTCACTTAGTGAAGTTCAGATCTTGGTCTTATGAAGTGCGTTTCCCACTGAAATAAGCGCATCAGTCAAAACAGCATAAAAAGTTGAGTGTCTTTTTGTGAAGTTGAGATTTCGATCTTCTGAAGTGCTTATCTCGCTAAAATAAGCATTTTAATCCAAAGAGCATTCAAAACTAAATGTTTTGGTGAAGTTGAGATTTTTTGCCTTCTGAACTGCTTAACTCGCTGAAATAGGCATGGTATTCAAAACAAAATCAAAAGTTGAGTCATATGGTGACGTTGAGATTTTTAACTTCTGAAGTTCTTATCTCACTCAAACAAGCATGTTCGTCAAAAAAAAAAGCATTAAAAACTGAGTCATTTGGTGAAGTTCAAATTTTTCACTGCTGAAGTGCTTATCTGACTCAAATAAGCATGTTAGTCTAACCAACAGCAAAACTTGAGTCATTTGGTGAAGTTCAGATTTTGGTCTTCTGAAGTGCTTATCTGAGTGAAATAAGCATGTTCGTCAAAACAGCATCAACATTGAAGTCCATTGGTGAAGTTGTGATTTTTGACTTCTGAATTGCTTATCTCACTGAAATAAGCATTTTAGTGAAATCAGCATCAAAAGTTAGGTCCTTTGGTGAAGTTGAGATTTTAGTCTTCTGATATGCTTATCTCGCTGAAATAATCATTTTAGTCAAACCAGCATCAAAAGTTGAGTGTTTTGGTGAAATTAAGATTTGGGTTTTCTGATATGCTTATGTCGCTGAAATAAGCACGTTCATCAAAACTAAATCAAAAGTTGAGTCATTTGGAGAAGTTGAGGTTTTGATTTTCTGAAGTGCTCAAACCGCTGAAATAAGCATATTAGTCGAACGAACATAAAAAGTTGCGTCATTTGGTTAAGTTCAGATGTTTGGCTTCTGAGGTGCTTAACTCGCTGAAAGAAGGATTTTAATTTAACCTAAATCAAAAGTTAGGTCATCTGGTGAACGTGCGATTTTACTCTTCTGATATGCTTGTCACGCTGAAATAAGCACGTTAGTCAAAACAACATCAAAAGTTGAGTCATTTGGCGAAGGTGAGATTTTTGATATCTGAAGTGCTTATCTCACTGAAATAAGCATGTTGGTCAAATCAACACTCAAAGTTGATTCATTTGGTGAAGTGGAGATTTTGGTCTACTGAAGAGCATAACTCGCTGAAATAAGAATTTTTTCCAACCAGAATCAAAAGTTGAGTCATTTGGTGAAGTTGAGATCTTAGCCTTCTGAAGTGCTTAAATCGCTGAAATACTCATGTTAGTCAAACCAACATCAAAACTTGAGTCATGTGGTGAAGTTCAGATTTTGGTTTTCTGAAGTGCTTATCTTACTGAAATAAGCATGTTACTCAAAACAACATCAAAACTTGAGTCATTTGGTGAAGTTGAGATTCTTCACTTCTGAAGTGCTTATCTCGCTGAAATAAGAATTTTAATCCAACCAGCATCAAAAGTTAGGTCATTTGGTGAATTTGAGATTTTATATTTCTGATATGCTTATCTCGCTGAAATAAGCATGTCAGTCAAAACAAAATCAAAAGTTGAGTCATTTGGTGAAGTTGAGATTTTTGACTTCTGAAGTGCTTATTTC
>NW_025971549.1:5920-10033 GCF_021869965.1 Rhincodon typus
TTGGTGATGTTGATATTTTGATCATCTGAAGTGCTTATCTCAAAAAAATATAAGCATGTCATTTAAACCAACAACAAAAACTAATTCATTTGGTGAAGTTCATATCTCGGTCTTCTGATGTGCTTAACTGAGTGAAATAAGCATGTTAGTCAAAACAGCATCAAAAATTAAGTCATTTGTTGACGTTGAGATATTTGACTTCTGAAGTGCTTAAATCGCAGAAACAAGCATGCGAGTCAAACCAACATCAAAATTTGAGTAATTTGGTGACGTTCAGAATTTGGATGTCTGAAGTGCTTATCTTACTGAAATAAGCATGTTATCAAAACAGCATAAAAAGTTGAATGTCTTTTTGAAGTTGAGATTTTGGTCTTCTGCGATGCTTATCTCGTTGAAATCAGCATTTTATTTCAACCAGCATGAAAAGTTGAGACATTTGGTGAAGTTGAGATTTTTGACTTCTGAAGTGTTTATCTCTCTCAAATAAGCATGTTAGTCTCACCAACATCAAAACTTGAGTCATTTGGTGAAGTTGAGATTTTGGTTTTCTGAAGTGCTTATCTGAGTGAAACAAGCATGTTAGTGAAAACAGCATATAAAATTAAGTAATTTAGTGAAGTTGCGACTTTCGACTTCTGAAGTGTTTATCTCTCTCAAATAAGCATGTCAGTCTCACCAACATCAAAACTTGAGTCAGTTGGTGAAGTTCAGATTTTGGTTTTCTGAAGTGCTTATCTCGCTGAAATAAGCACGTTAGTCAAACTCACATCAAGAGTTGAGTCATTTGGTGAAGCTGAGATTTTGATCTTCTGAAGTGCTTCAATCACTGAAATAAGCATGTTAGTAAAACCAACATCAAAACTTGAGTCAGTTGGTTAAGTTCAAATTTTGGTTTTCTGAAGTACTTATCTTACTCAAATATGCATGTTACTCAAAACGACATCAAAAGTTGAGTCATTTGGTGAAGTCGAGATTCTTCACTTCTTAAGTGTTTATTTCACTGGAGGAAGCCTGTTGGTCAATCCAACACCAAAATTTGTGTCATTTAGTGAAGTTCAGATTTTGGTCTTCTGAAGTGCTTTACTCACTGAAATAAGCATTTTAGTCAAACCAGCGTCCAAAGTTAGGTCCTTTGGTGGAATTCCGATTTTGGTTTTCTGAAGTGCTTATCTCACTGAAATAAGCATGTTATTCAAAACAGCATGAAAAATTAAGTCATTTGGTGAAGTTGAGATTTTTGACTTGTCTAGTGCTCATCTCACCGAAATAACCATTTTTTGCCAAACCAGCATCAAAAGTAATGTCCTTTGGTGAAGTTGAGATTTTAGTCATCTGATATGCTTATCTCGCTTAAATCAGCACGTTAGTCAAAACAACATCGAAAGTTGACTCATTTGGTGAAGTAGAGATTTTTGACTTCTGAAATGCTTATCTCACTCAAATGAGCATGTTAGTCCAATCATCATCAAAACGAGAGTCATTTTGTGAAGTTCAGGTTTTGGTGTTCTGAAGAGCTTAACTCGCTGAAATAAGGATGTTATTCAAAACAATATCAAAAGTTGAAACATTTGTTGAAGTTCAGATTTTAGTCTTCTCAAGTGCTTAACTCACTGAAATAAGCATTTTAGTCCAACCAGCGTCCAAAGTTAGGTCCACAGGTGAATTTGAGATTTCTGACTTCTGAAGTGCTTATCTCTCTCAAATAAGCATGTTAGTCTAACCAACATCAAAACTTGAGTCATTTGTTGAAATTGAGATATTAGTTTTCTAAATTGCTTATCTGAGTGAAACAAGCATGTTCGTCAATACAGCATATAAAATTAAGCAATTTGGTGGAGTTGAGGCTTTCGACTTCTGAAGTACTTATCTTGCTGAAATAAGCAATTTAGTCTAACCAGCAGCAAAAATCAAATCATTTGGTGAAGTTGAGATTTTTGTCTTCCGTAGTGCTCATCTCACTGAAATAAGCATTTAAGTCAAACCAGCTTCAAAAGTTATGTCCTTTGGTGCAGTTGATATTTTCGTCTTCTGATATGCTTATCTCACGCAAATAATCATCATAGTCAAACCAACATCAAAACTTGAGTTTTTTATTGAAGTTCAGATTTTGGTTGTCTGAAGTGCTTATCTCACTGAAATAAGCATGTTAGTCGAAACAGCATGAAAACTTAACTCATTAGGTGAGGTTGAGATTTTTGTCTGCTGAAGTGCTTATCTGACTCAAATAAGCATGTTACTCTAACCAACAGCAAAACTTGACTCATTTGGTGAAGTTCAGATTTTGGTCTTATGAATTGCATATCTGAGTGAAATAAGCATGTTAGACAAAACAGCTTATACATTGACAACAAGGTGCAGGGCTGGATGAACACAGCAGGCCAAGCAGCATCATAGGAGCAGAGAGGCTGACGTTTCGGGCCCAGACCCTTCATCAGAAAAGGGGGAGGGGAAGGGGGTTCTGAAATAAATAGGGAGAGAGTGGGAGGCGGATAGAAGAGGGATAGAGGAGAGGATAGTTGGAGAGGAAACAAACAGGTCGAAGAGGCGGGGATGGAGCCAGTAAAGGTGAGTGTAGTTAGGGAGTTAGGAAGGGGATAGGTCAGTCCAGGGAGGACGGACAGGTCAAGGGGGCGGGATGAGGTTGGTCGGTAGGAGATGGAGGTGCGGCTTGAGGTGGGAGGAGGGGATAGGTGGGAGGAAGAACAGGTTAGGGAGGAAGGGACGAGCTGGACTGGTTTTGGGATGCGGTAGGGGGAGGGGAGATTTTGAAACTTGTGAAATCCACATTGATACCATTGGGCTGCAGGGTTCCCAAGCGGAATATGAGTTGCTGTTCCTGCAACCTTCGGGTGGCATCGTTGTGGCACTGCAGGAGGCCCAGGCCTCCCACTCTCTCCCTATTTATTTCAGAAACCCCTTCCCCTCCCCCTTTTCTGATGAAGGGTCTCGGCTCGAAACGTCAGCCTCTCTGCTCCTATGATGCTGCTTGGCCTGCTGTGTTCATCCAGCCCTGCACCTTGTTGTCTCGGATTCTCCAGCATCTGCAGTTCCTACTATCTCTGATTCAGCTTATACATTGAAGTCATTTGATGAAGTTGAGATTTTAGTCTTCTGATATGCTTATCTCGCTGAAATAAGCACTTTAGTCAAACCAGCATCAAAAGTTGAGTATTTTGGTGAATTTGAGATTTGGGTCTTCTGATATGCGTATGTCGCTGAAATAAGCACGTAAGTCAAAACTAAATCCAATGTTGAGTAAGTTGGAGAAGTTGAGGTTTTGATCTTCTGAAGTGCTTAACTCGCTGAAATAAGCATATTAGTCAAACGAACATTAAAAAAATTGTGTTATTTGGTGAAGTTCAGATTTTTGGCTTCTGAGGTTCTTTACTCGCTGAAATAAGGATTTTAATTTAACCAGCATCAAAAGTTAGGTCATCTGGTGAACGTGCGACTTTAGTCTTCAGATATGCTTATTTCGCTGAAATACGCACGTTAGTAAAAAAACAACACCAAAAGTTGAATCATTTGGCGAAGGTGAGATTTTTGATTTCTGAATTGCTTATCTCACTGAAATAAACATGTTGGTCAAATCAAAATCAAAACTTGAGTCATTTGGTGAAGTTGAGATTTTGGTCTACTGAAGCGCTTCGCTCGCTGAAATAAGCACTATCGTGAAAACAACATCAAAAGTTGAGTAATTTGGTGAAGGTGAGATTTTGCAATCTGAAGTGATTACCTCATCAAATACGCATGTCATTCAAACCAACATCAAAAACTAACTCATTTGGTGAATTGCGATATTGAACTTCAGAAGTGCTTATCTGAGTGAATTAAGCATATTATTGAAAACAGCATCAAAAATTAAGTCAGATGGTGAAGTTGAGATTTTATACTTCTCATATGTTTATCTCACTGAAATAAGCACGGTTTTCAAAACAACATCAAAAGTTGAGACATTTGGTGAAGTTGAGATTTTTGACTACTGAAGTGCTTATCTGAGTGAAATAAGCATGTCAGTCAAAACAGCATCAACATTGAAGTCAATTGGTGAAGTTGAGAGTTTTGACTTCTGAAGTGCTTATCTCACTCAAATAATCATGTTAGACAAACCAA
>NW_025971549.1:10043-10559 GCF_021869965.1 Rhincodon typus
TCATGTTAGACAAACCAACATCAAAACTTAAGTCATTTGGTGAAGTTCAGATTTTGGTCTACTGAAGAGCTTAAGTCGCTGAAATAAGCATTTTATTTCAACCAGCATGAAAAGTTGAGACATTTGGTGAAGTTGAGATTTTTGACTTCTGAAGTGCTTATCTCACTCAAATATGCATGTTACTCAAAACAACATCAAAACTTGAATCATTTGGTGAAGTTGAGACTCTTCACTTCTGAAGTGCTTATCTCGCTGAAATAAGAAGTTCAATCCAACCAGCATCAAAAGTTAGGTCATTTGGTGAATTTGAGATTTTACACTTCTGATATGCTGATCTCCGCTGAAATAAGCACGTTAGTCAAAGCATCATCAATAATTAAAACATTTGGTGAAGTTGAGATTTTTGACTTCTGAAGTGCTTATTTCACTCAAATAAGCAGGTTAACCAAACAAACATCATAACTTGAGTCATTTCATGATGTTGATATTTTGATCATCTGAAGGGCTTATCTTAAA
>NW_025971550.1:0-1120 GCF_021869965.1 Rhincodon typus
GTCCCATTTGTCCTCCGTCTTTTCAGTCAGCTTGATTGTCTTCAAAGACTTGTACTTCACTGCTGACAGTTCACTATTCCCGCAGTCCTCCCGGGATTTCTCACTAGAGCCAAGATCACTTCACAGCAGTTGCTTTTTTCCCCCTTGTCAGTCAACCACTGCTTCGTAGTCATGTAGATCGTTGGTATTTCACCAATCAGATGGGACAGGGCTGAGCCAACGTCACTTATCACGTGGCTGGCAGGGCGTTGCGTCAGTGATCAGGCAGCAACCGACTGTGCACAACTGCACATATAGAATGATACATTCAAACAAAGAACCGGTTCTGAGGAAGGGTCACTGGACCCGAAACGTTCATTCAGTTTTTTCCTTCACAGATGCTGCCACGCCTGCTGAGCTCTTCCAGCAATTTCTGTTCTGTTTCCTGATTTACAACGTCCGCAGTTCTTTCGTTTTTTATTTGAATGATACATTCAGCCTGTCGTGTCTGCATCAGCTCTCTGCGCGAGCAACTTCCCTACTCCCACTCGCCCTGCCTTTTCCCCGCAGCCCTGCAGCAAATGTTCTCTCTTCAGATCGTTACCCGACTCTCTTACGAAAGCCACAATTCAATCTGCCTCCAGCACCCTCTCAGGCAGTGCACTGCATATTCGAACCGCTCGCTGAAGATGCTCACGCCTAGGACACCACCTCGATGAAATGTGACACTTAGACAAGAAAGAAGTAGATTCAGCCGACCCCTCCGTTTCTTTGATGAGTGCGACGGCCTGCAGTGTGGATGTGCCTGCAGTTGCCCGAGGGCCTGTTGTTGCGCTGTTCTGTTCAAAGTTCCAAAAAACTGAAGTGTTACCAATACGAAAATTTCCTGCCTCCTCACAAGACAAGTCAAGGCAAATGACTGAAGCCCGTTCTAAATCTGATCCGGAAATATCACCGTCAGGAAATCTCGGTTCGCGTTTATGAACAGAAACTCGTACAGATTAATCCATCCGTCTCGGAAAATGTCAACTCCCACCCCCGGCCACCTCCACCGCTCACACCTCGTGCAAATGAGCACCGCGTCGGGGGATGTGAAGATCATTTACAGTAAATCAGCCTTTATTGGTTTGGCTTCCACTCC
>NW_025971550.1:1953-2133 GCF_021869965.1 Rhincodon typus
AACATTCCAATTTGGTCTGGTTCCTTAGAATTGCAAATCAGCATTCAAATGCTAATTACGGTGCTAACAGCAAGCTGTTATGGGCAAATGGTTTAATATCGGCTGTGCGATCAGAAAGCGAGGTCAAAAATGCGAAGCCAAACAAAGAACTCAGGATGCTGGAGATCTGAAGCAAAATCT
>NW_025971550.1:2919-4495 GCF_021869965.1 Rhincodon typus
GAAGCCAAACAAAGAACTCAGGATGCTGGAGATCTGAAGCAAAATCTCAGCAGCTGTAGAGAGAAAGCAGAGTCAACGTTTCCAGTCCAGTGACCCTTCTTCCGAAGGGCCCAGCAATTTCCGTTTTGGTCTAAAATACAGAATCTGCAGCACGACACATGTGGAGTCAGTGATCAACTGCACCTTTACTCTAACAGTAGCTACTGAGCGTGTACACGAAGAGCTCCGTCAATGCTTACGTCAGGACGAGACAGAACCTGAACCTAAGGGTGGAGGTTCCGAAGCTCCCTCCCGCCCTGGCATTTCGAAACTCTCCACACGAGCGTCGGCAGTGCAGGCCCAATCAACAGGCGCGCGTCAGAAAGCTTCCCGATCGAATCACGGAATCACCCGGTACAGAGGAGGCCTTTGGGCTCATCGAGTGTGCACTGACAAAGCTACCCTAAGTCTACGCTAGTCCCACTTTCCAGCACTTGGTCCATAGTCATGAACGTTATGACACTTCAAGTGCTCATCCAAGTATCTTTTCGAGGTTGTGAGATTTTCCGCCTCGCTACCGTCGCAGGCAGTGTATTCCAGACCCCCACCACCCTCTGAGGAACAGCTGCTTTCTATCATACGGACCGTAAGACCATAAGCTATAGGAGCAGAATTAGGCCATTCAGCCCATGCTTCATGCTCCGCCATTCAATCATGGCTCATTTGTTTCTCAACTCCGCTCTCCTGCCCTCTCCCTGTAACCCTCGATCCCTTTACTAATCAGGAACCTATCTATCTCGGTCTTAAATACACTCGGTGACTTGGCCTCCACGGCCCCCTGCGGCGATGAGTTTTCTCTGCCTGAAGAAATTCCACCTCACCTCAGTCTACAGGGTTGGCCCTTCACCCTGAGGCTGTGTTCCAAGGTCCTACTTATCTTGTCCACATCCACTCTGTCCAGGCCTCTCAGTATTTTGTACGTTTCAATCGAATTCCCCCCTCATCCTTCTAAACTCCATCGAGTACACACCCAGAATCCTCGACCGCTTCCCCCGTGACAAGCCCTTCGTCCTCGGGATCATTCTCGTAAACCCCCTCCGGACCCCCTCCAACACCAGCACGTTCTTGCTTCGATACGGGGCCTGGTGTTCTTACAGCCAGAGAAGTCGGGTTCCAAAACTCACAAAGAAATGGCAGGAGTTACGCAGAACCATTTTTCACCAAAACCACGGGTGAGTGCTGAAAGGCTCAGATTCCACAAACACAACCGGCACCAGATGGTGAATCTCTCTGTCCGTTCACAGCAGTTTTATAAACGGGAGCGGAGTGCTGCAATTTCCGTCACCACTCCGACGTGAAACCATGCCATCAGAGTCGGACCGGCGTGTGGTCGAAGAGGTGAAGCGATCCGGAAGCGATTACCGACGGAAAGAAAACTATGCTTAAACAAAGTGCTGGAAATGGCAACCGCGATGGAACTCGCAGTCGAGGAAACTCAACACCTCACGAAACGATGGCTGAGAGCTCACGAAACGGTGGCCCAGGAACAAGCACCGACGCAGACACAAAACTGCCAGTGGTGTGGAAAAACGTGTCC
>NW_025971550.1:5214-10557 GCF_021869965.1 Rhincodon typus
GTTAAACGGGCGTGTTTGAGGAACGAATATGAATAACGGACAGCAACATGGGGCGGCACGGCGGCTCAGCGGTTAGCACTGCTTCCTCGCTGCGCCGGCAACCCGGGTTCGATTTCGGCCTCGGGCGACTGTCTGTGCGGAGTTTGCACGTTCTCCCCGTGTCTGCGTGGGTTTCCTCCGGGTGCTCCGGTTTCCTTCCGCACTCCAAAGATGTGCAGGGTAGGTGCGTCGGCCATGCTAAATTGCCTGTAGTGTCCAGGGATGTTCAGGTTAGGCGGTTTAGATATGGGAAATGCAGGGGTAGGGGAATGGGTCTGGGTGGGATGCTGTTCGGAGGCGCGGTGTAGACTCGTTGGGCCGAATGGCCTGTCCCCACACTGGAGGGATTCTATGAAAGTACTACGAAAGTATGAAATTCTAAAACGGTACAAAAATGGCACGAGAAAAGCCCAGAGTCTCAATCCAACGAGGTGCTGTTGTTAAAGATGCTGACCGTTGCCGGTGACACCTACCGAAACGGGGTCACTCCCGTACTGAACGGCAAACCGGCAAGAACGGAGGTGGACGCTGGTTTCATTGATATAGAAGACAGCCTCGACCGTGATCTTAGGTTCATGTCGCGCCACATGTGACCCCACCATACTGTTCTATATCTTACTGTCCTGCTTTGACAGCATCACCTTGATAAATTGATACGATCTCTCTACCTTAATTCGTTTGTACAGTTTTGAATTACTTATTATGTTCTCTCTCTCACACACGCATATCCATGTGGTGAATCATTTCATCCAAGATGTTTGTTTATTTGCAGATATATTCTATTTTGTTCAAAAAGCACACAATTTGTAGTCACAGTCAGTCGGTGCGGCATCTCGTAAATTCCGGCTTTTGGAATAAAACCTGCCCGATTCTAGGTTAAAACTCTGAAACAGATGCTGAACAAAGCTTCACACCTACAATTCAGTGTCTAACCCGAGATGTCATCTTTTGTACGCAGAATTGAAGCAAACGGAGACATTACCGATGAAACAACGAGACAACAAGGTGTAGAGCTGGATGAACACAGCAGGCCAAGCGGCACCAGAGGAGCAGGAAGGCTGACGTTTCGGGCCTAGACCCTTCTTCAGAAACCAATGAAACAACAATGTGATTAAGCACTGAGAAGTCCACGCGAGGAAGTGTGAAGTTAACTCATTAGGTCTGACATTCAAACAGAAAATGCCAGTAAAGTCTGATTGGATCTGAAACTACTGTGTCCTAACGAAACACTTCGCACACCAACAAAGACAAGCTGATCGCTGTATGTCTGCACCGACCCGGGCTGCCCAGTGATTTAAAGATACAGCTATTGACATGACCAAAAGTAATTTGACTTACGTGAATAAAGCTCCAAACCGCAGACCTCCTGCGACTTAGTTGGCGAGACAGTCGCTCGGTCGAGTATCGCTCCAGAGAACTGAGCACGTATTCCACCTAACGCGTGAAAATTAATTTTTGCATTTCAAGCGTCGTGATAGGTTGGAATATTTCAAAACTATTTAATTGATGGAAGAGCTTTGCACAATCCGGTAGGAATGAATGCATCTTTGAAATAAATGCACCTTTGTTGAGAAACTCAGCAGAAACCGAACTATTAAAAATGAAAGAAAAAGTTTCGTTTTCTCACATGGGTAACTGACCAAATTATCTATAAAAGATCTGAATTCCAAACACAGATAGAGCATCGTCAAGAAATCCTGAATAAGCTTTAGGAGCAAAAAATCCACTCTCATTCAAACGCATTAGTCATCTGTCTTCACTGGGGGAGTCTGATTCCCCCCCCGCGGCCCAATGGAAACTGAACAGGGTGAGCAGCCAGAAGTCGTGGTACCCGTCGGTACCAATGACGTAACTAGGAAAAGGGACGAGGTCCCGAAAAGTGAATATAAGGAGTTAGGCTGGAAGCTAAAAGGCAGGACGAGCAGAGTAGTAATCTCAGGATTACTACCGGTGCCACGGGCTAGTGAGGATCGGAATACAGAGCGAGTGCAGCTGAGCACGTGGCTACAGATACGTGGACCATTGGGATACCTTCTGGGGAAGGCGGGTCCTGTACGAGAAGGACGGGTCACACCTGAACCGGAAGGACACCAGTTTGCTAGAGCTCTTCGGGGGGGTTTAAGCTAGTTTGGCAGGGGGTGGGAACCAGAGCTACGGATCAGAGGACGGGGTAGCTGGTGTTACAGGCAGATACAGCATGCAGTAAGTTGCAGTCAGTGTGACGGGTTGAAGTGTGTCTATTTTAACGCAAGCAGTGTCAGCAGAAAGGGTGATGAACTTAGAACATGGCTCAGTACTTGGAGCTACGATGTTGTGACCGTTACGGAGACTTGGATATCACAGGGGCAGGAACGGTTGTTGGATGTTCCGGGGTTGAGAATTTTCAAAAGAAATAGGGAGGGAGGTGGGGGAGTGGCATTGCCGATCAGGGCTGGTATCACAGCTGCAGAAAGGGAGGTCGTCAAGGAGGGTCTGTGCACTGAGTCAGTATGGGTGGAAGTCAGAAACAGGAAGGGAGCAGTCACTTTATTGAGAGTTTTCTATAGACACCTCCCAATAGCAGCAGAGACACTGAGGAACAGATTGGGAGGCAGATTTTGGAAAGGTGCAGAAGTAATAGGGTCGTTGTCATGGCTAACTTCAACTTCCCTAGTACAGACTGGAACCTCCTTGGTGCAAATAGTTCGGACGGAAGTGATTTTGTCAAGTGTGTCCAGGAAGGATTTCTGACTCGATATGTAGATAGGCCGACTAGAGGGGAGGCCGTATTGGATTTGGTGCTTGGCAAAGAACCAGGCCAGGTGTCAGATCTCTCGGTGGGAGAACATTTTGGTGATAGTGATCACAACTCCCTGACCTTTATTACAGTCACGGAGAGGGATAAGAGCAGACGGTACGTGAAAGTATTTAATTGGGGGAGGGGGAATTACAATGCTATTAGGCAAGAACATCCAGTCAAGAGTAAGCAAGAGTAAGAAGGAAGCTTACTTAAAGTTGAGGAAACAAGGATCGGACAGGGCTGTAGAGGGTTACAAGGTAGCCGGGAAGGAACTTGAGAACGGACTTAGGAGAGCTAGAAGTGGGTATGAAAAGGCCTTGGCTGGTACGATTAAGGAAAAGCCCAAGGCGTTCTATACTTATGCGAGGAACAAGAAGATGGCCAGAGTGAGGGTAGGGCCAATCAGGGATAGTGGAGGGAACTTGTGCCTGGAGTCAGGCGGTGGTAGTAGAGTCAGATACATTAGGGACATTTAAGCAATTCTTGGATAGGCACGTGAATGACAGCAAAGTGAAGGGTATGCGGGTTAGTTTGATCTTAGAGGAGGATAATAGGTCGGCATAACATCGTGGGCCACAGAGCTTGTACTGTGCTGTACTGTTCTATTCCTCCCTGACTGCGATTGGAACAACACTCGGAAGAAAACTGGAAGAGCAAGGCTTTAATAGGGCAGGCGTATTGTTAGGCCAGCTCTTTGCTTTGAAAACGGATGACGAATTGGTTGGAAGACATCTGCGGAACCAACATCAAACAAGCTGAACAGTGAGACAATTGTTTACAAGAACGGTGCGATGCCTTCCTTTAGTTAACACTTGTTTATCTAAAGCATGTGTCAGTCTGGTTTGAATAAGCGTTGCAGACCATCATCAATTTTCCCATGCTTGCCCTGAACATGGGTGAAGCTTGTCTTAATCGTATGTGAATTTCACAACTTAAATTCCAGTTCAAAACAATTGTTTTATGGTCTAATTGATTTTACATGTAACATTAATTCTCTGATAAAGGCTACAGTAAATGGTGTAACTTTAAAAAACGACAGCAAAACATTATTTTGTTACCCGCTTAATTTCTCATTTTGTTGAAACTTATTTCCCAATCAATTCTGAGTTGAACATGTAGAGTCACAGCGTCATAGAAACGTACAGCACGGAAACAGAGCCTTCGGTCCAACTCGTCCATGCCGACCAGATATCTTAACTTAACCTAGTCCCATTTGCCACGATTTGGCCCGTGTCCCTCTGAACCCTTCCTATTCGTAGACCCATCCAGATGCCTTTTAAATGTTGTAATTGCACCTGCCTCCATCACTTCCTCCGGCAGCTCATTCCGTACGCGCAGCACCTTCTACGTGATCGAGTTGCCCCTGAGGTCCCTTTTAATTCTTTGGATTCACCTTGCCAGCTACCGGGATCCCTTGAGCTTTTACCTTGTTATCAGTCTTCCGGGCGGGACCTCGTTTAAGGCCTTGCTGAAATCTATACAAACTGCATCAACTGCTCTACCCTCGTCCACACACTTGATTACCTCCTCAAAAATTCAACGAGATTTGTTAGGCCTGACCTACCTCCGACAAAACGTGGAGATTAATTCACTCCTCCAGAATTTCCACCGTATGTCTCAGCAGTTCCACAGTCTACCTCGATCAGCCTTCTTGAAACATTGAGCCACATTAGCTGCCCTCTAGTCCTCTGACACCCTCCCTGTGGCCAGAGAGGAATTAAAACTTTGGGTCAGATCCGTGCCATTGCCTCGCTCGTTCCCAACAGCGACCTGGGATACAACTCGTCCAAACCTGGAGATCTGACCACTTTTAAACCAGCCAAAATCTCCAAACCTCCTCACTCCCCATATCTATCCTTTCAAGAAACTCCAGAGTAAAGAGAGATGCCAAGTATTCATTTAACACTCTACCGCCGTCCTCCGGCTCCGCACACAGATTTCCCCTTTGTCCCTCGTGGGCCCGACCCTTTCCCTGCTGATGCTCTTCCTGTTGATAGGCTTGAAGAAGATCTTGGGATTCTCCCTAATCATGCCCATCGGTTTGTTCTCATGCCCCCGCCCCCGTTTGCTGTACTAATTCCTTCCTTAAGATTCTTGCTGCACTTTGTGTATGCCTTTGGGGTCTCTGACGATTTGTTGCCTTTGTAACTGTCATACGCCTTTGTGCTGTTTTGGGCATCGTGCATTGGTGGTGCTGGGGTTTGGGGGTGCTGGGAGCTGGGGGATTGGGGTGGTGTCCTTAATTTCATTGACCTGAGAAATTCTAACTGGACCAGACAGGATACAAACTAAGCCATCCTGGACTCAGAAGAGGAGAAATATGTTCTCCCAGAGCGTGCTGAGCCTGGAAATCAGTTCCATTCCCTGTGCAGGATATGCGATCTTGAACGGTCTTTGTGAATTGCGTCCTGCAGCTGTCACTTTTAAGGATGCCTGTGATGACTTCTGCCTCTCAGAGATGACGATCTTAATCTGAATTGCTATGCTCAAGATTTCTTGGGACCTGGTTTGGTATCCAACACGGT